>NC_134899.1:4348648-4351148 GCF_041734735.1 Babylonia areolata
CAGTTGTTCATTCCACTGATGCCCGACAAAGTTTGATATATCTACAGTTCTTCAGAACGTTTTCAATGGAGTCCTGTGTGCTGCTGCATACCAATACTTCATTGTAGCGGTAATACTCATTGCATTTGATACATCAGTGGTAGCAATTATTCCATCATGAACAACCATTCTTGTCTGCAGCCATTGAAATTATAATTTTTACATCTGCACTTTTATTGAACTTTCTCGACACAAATGTTGACGTTTAATTTGTTTTCTCCATTCCGAACAGCGTGTCTGTACACAAACATTGTACAGGATTCATACACTGGCTTGCTCCCTTCTGCACTCTTAAAATATTTCTAATTCCCTTCAAACCTCGCAGCATTTTTATCAGATCCATTCACATACTGCTTGAGTAAGGAATAAAGTAAACATGCTTGAACTCCAGATTATCCCTTAAACATTTGTGTTAAAGCAAACCGCCCTCTTTCCAGTATTTCTGAAAGTAGGAAACCAAAGTCTGAGATTTCTACATGTCCTGTGTTATACCCAAAAAAAAGAAAGACAAAAAGAAGTGTCGTCAAGCTACATAAATCTCGACCTTAATGTTTTTCTCTTTAAAACAAATCGTCCCTTTTCCATTATCTCTCTGAAGTCCTCAAGAGGTTGTCGACAAGCAGCTGCCAACACAACTTAAAGTGAATAATTAACATGTCAAATTTCAATCAGCAGACAAATGTAGTCATAGCACACAAAGGTCTCCTCTGCATCTCTTGACGAGGGTGGGAAGCGGAAATGATTCTGTACTGGTCCTGATGGACTGGAGTGCTGCCTTGGACACAATCGATCACTCTTCCAGAGAGTCCGCATGTTTTGAGGGAACCTTTCTCAGCAGGATTTGAACCATATTCTAGCAAGTTCTTGTTCGTCAGTCAGTGTCAACTGAAACCACTCTACTGTGTGGTATTATTCAAGGATACATGCTTATCCACTTTTGTCTTCATAATTATGAGAAAGCTGGCCGACTGTTCCAGAATTTACCATCAGCTATATTTTCTTTGGAGTCAATTTATATATAGCTACGTGCATTTGGTGAAAAGTTATTCTTTCTATTCTATTCAGGGAGGCGTTACTGCGGCACAACCCAAGGCGCTGATCAGGCCTGGAGTGAATGCATATCATTATATTGGAGTACCTGTCAGTGTAGATTTCTTCAGCAGCCTTGTGCCAGATGACAACACTAATGTTGCCACGGGTTCTTCTTCGGTGAGCCCAGTGTGTGCTGCACACAGAACCTCTGTTTATCGTCCCAGCCGAATGGCACGACGCTCAGTTTGATTTTTCAGTCAGATCGGGGAGAATGGACGAGACCGGAACTGGAACCCAGACCATCACGGACACAGATTGGCAGATAAGCCACCTCACTATTCTGCCACCTCACGGATACACAGATTGGCAGATAAGCCACCTCACCATTCTGCCACCTCACGGACACAGATTGGCAGATAAGCCACCTCACCATTCTGCCACCTCAAGGACACACAGATTGGCAGATAAGCCACCTCACTATTCTGCCACCTCACGGACACACAGATTGGCAGATAAGCCACCTCACTATTCTGCCACCTGTCCTTAACAATGACCCATTTGTCTGTGCCGTTCGAACCTTGTATTTTGAAAACAGAAACCTCCTGGTGTCGTTACAAACCACTCTGCTGATACAGTGTTGTTGTTTTTATTGCTACCAGCTCAAACACATCTAAATAATTGTGCATGAGCGTGTGTGTACGTGCATGCACGTGTGTGTTTGTGTGTATGCCTGTTTGTTTGCATATCCACATGCGCACGTACACACCAAAAGAGTGCATCACGGTAAACTTTGAATATGCACATGCACTGCAGCGCGAGCGACCACCATGCAGTGTGCGTGCAAGTGGCGGGTGTCATTCATCATTAATAGCTCCACCAATGCGACGCGAATCGCTTTATGCTGCAGAAAGCGGATCTCGTGTAAGTCCCCCCCCTCCTTCCGTCCAATCTTCCTTCTCCCCTTCATCACACACGTCAGATCGGCAGCGTTATCAGAGGAGTTTTGAGCCATGAATATCACAGTGCAACAAGTGCCATGCCCTAACTCCACACCCCACCCCCCCAAACCCCACACCCCAACCCACCGTCCGCAGCATCCAGTTCCCACCGCCCCCCCCCCAACCCCCCCCCCCCCACCTTCCAGCCTCCCCTTCCAACCCCCCCCCCCCCCCAGCAACCAGCCCCCCACCCCCCACCCCCGCGCGTCCCCCTACAAAGTTTTCCCCCTCCCCACTCCTTCAGCAGTTTATTTCAATCTAGTGTTAATCAAACATGTACAAGCCAATTGTCCAGTCCAAGTGTTGCATAAACGGTTGTTTTGTAAGGAAGCTTCAAGCGTTGTACTAGATGTAGCGATGTCAATATTCTGTTCTCTGAAACACACCAACAAACACGTGACTGTCATTTTGATGTTATTTTCTTTACAAGC
>NC_134899.1:4361148-4366148 GCF_041734735.1 Babylonia areolata
TTGCGCCCGAAATGATGCTGAATTTTCAGCAACCAGCTATGTGTGCCGCCAATATAACGATATAACGAGAAGCACTGATGACCACAGATGCTTCCTTGCCTTTTTCTGTACACAGTGAAAACCCACATATATCATTTACAAACCACTGATCAACTGTCAATCCTCAGCTGAAACATCGACATTTCAGAAGCATTTTTAAGCTGTTGAAGGTGCGAGCGGTGCTTCAAACAGCCAGCTGTGTACACAGTGAGACACCAGTGGTGGATACCACGTCAATGGAGCATGCATAATTCAAATCGTCACTCGATTATCGGTTTAACTCACTCAGTACGGCCAGTCCTCTCTTCTCCTCTACACAGACCCCTCGGATGTCCAGTGGGTGTCTGAAAGACCCAACCTTTAGCTTCCGTCGTCAGAATTGTGGTATTCTTTGTCAACATTCACCTCTTCAGTATAAGAGCCTTCCGCTTGCAATATTTTGATGATGGTAATTGGGGTGAAACGCTGTTAACGTCGTCTCTTTCGCCGTTCGTATGGAAAGAGTTAAAAAA
The DNA here is from genome assembly GCF_041734735.1 of Babylonia areolata. Taxonomy (NCBI): domain Eukaryota; kingdom Metazoa; phylum Mollusca; class Gastropoda; order Neogastropoda; family Buccinidae; genus Babylonia; species Babylonia areolata. The sequence continues at coordinate 4,361,700 of NC_134899.1, forward strand.
CAACTTTCAAGAGCACATGCTCAGCCTATATAATTCAAATCATTGCTGGATTCTCTCTCTCTCTCTCTTTAACAGTTTTCAAGAACATATACTTGCTTCTATGAAGTTGTCCTTAACTTTTGTGTGTGTTTGAAAATGTCTGTGTGCCAGCAGTCAGGAAGTGATGAGTCTTCAGAATTGACGACTAGACGACTTTTGTCTGTCTCGGTCTGTCAGTCTGTCAGTCACTTCAAACAACACCCAACTTGGCCTACTTTGCGCCCGTGCAACCAGCCAAGATTGAACTCGAGACATGTTTATCACGTGTAAAAAAAAAAAAAAAAAAAAAAAAACCGCTTTGTCGGTGAGGACCCCGCCCAAGCCTTGCCATGCCAGATCATGTCCCCCCCCGGACATTTTTTTTTTCTTTTTGCTTTATCTTTCTTTGTGCTTTAGTGCTGTCGCTGATATGCTAAAAATGAAGTTCCTGAAATATAAAATAAGCCACCTGTCTTTATTTTACTATTTATTTCTTCGACTCGTTCATGTGATGAAAGGTTACCACGCATAAGATGTCAAACAAGTGTCCTTGACCCTTCAGTGCAAGGCAATGCTGGTCAGATGAAAATGCATGATCATCAAGACGTGTTATTAAAAAAAAAAAAGTCATTATTTTTTTCTATGTCCATATTTATTCGAGAAATATATATATGAGAATTGGATAGAACAATATTGGAATGTTTGGTTTCTATTAGAACGGAAGTATGGGTGTATGAGAAATGGTGCATGTATTGAATTGTGATGTATTGTAATGCTTTGTATTGCATAGTATTGTATTGTATTGTGACACGTTTTGTCAAAACAGGTTTCTGTATGAGGAATCTGGGCTGCTCTCCCCGGGGAGAGTGCATCGCCACAGGACAGCGCCGCCCCTTTTATTGTTGTTGTTGTCTGCAAAAAAGTTTTTAAAATATTTTTTTTTAATTTCTTTTCTTTCTTTCGCACACAAACACACAGGTACACACACGCACAAACAACACACACACACACATATACAAGTGCACACACACACACACACACACACACACACACACACACACACACACAAGTGGACAAACACACACACACATACACAAATGCACACACACACACACACACACACACACACACACACACACACACACACACACACACACACACACACACACACACACAAGACTCTCGCTCACAGAAGTCTCCCTCTGTGTTGTTATAACAACATTCAGTACATCATGATTATTAATCACAAAATAATGAGAACTGCAACAAGCTGTCGCACAAGTTGTTCAGGGGCGAAATTGCAGCGGAAATTTACGATGATGTGTGTGTGTGTGTGTGTGTGTGTGTGTGTGTGTGTGTGTGTGCGCGCGTGTGTGTATGCGTGCGCGCGCGTCTGTGTGTGTGTGTGTGTGTGTGTGTGTGTGTGTGTGTGTGTGTGTGTGTGTGTGTGTGTGTGTGTGTGTGTGTGTTCGTGTGTGTGTGTGTGTGTGTGTGTGTGTGTGTGTGTGTGTGTGTGTGTGTGTGTGTGTGTGTGTGTGTGTGCGCGCGCGCGTGTGTGTACGTGTCCGCGTGCGTGTTTATGTGTGTGTGTGTGTGTGTGTGTGTGTGTGTGTGTGTGTGTGTGTGTGTGTGTGTGTGTGTGACAGAAGAACAGAGACGCAGAAGAGACTGAGCGATGATGAAGTGAGATGGAATGCCTGCGTGTGAAGTTGATCGTTTCTCTCCATATGGTCCACTGTCGCTGACGATCGAGAAACGTTAATTAACACTCTCCATACGAACGGCGAAAGAGACGACGTTAACAGCGTTTCACCCCAATTACCATCATCAAAATATTGCAAGCGGAAGGCTCTTATACTGAAGAGGTGAATGTTGACAAAGAATACCACAGTTCTGACGACAGAAGCTAAAGGTTGGGTCATTCAGACACCCACTGGACATCCGAGGGGTCTGTGTAGAGGAGAAGAGAGGACTGGCCGTACCGAGTGAGTTAATTAACTCTCTCCATACGAACGGCGAAAGAGACGACATTAACAGCGTTTCACCCCAATTACCATCATCAAAATATTGCAAGCGGAAGGCTCTTATACCGAAGAGGTGAATGTTGACAAAGAATACCACAGTTCTGACGACGGAAACTAAAGGTTGGGTCGTTTAGACACCCACTGGACATCCGAGGGGTCTGTGTAGAGGAGAAGAGAGGACTGGCCGTACTGAGTAAGTTAAATCATACCATTCAATTATCATCCTTCCTCAAAACAAGACCAGACCTGTTCAGTTCAGGAAGCCCTGCGGCATACATGACAAGGTTACATATTTCATTTCACTACTACGAAACAAGAAACTCATTTTTGACACAGAGTTCTCATAACCGATTACAACAGTAATGAAAGTTGGGAGATACATTTTTGGGGAAGAAAAAAATAACTATATATCTGTTAAGCAACATATAAAAGACTTAGTATTGTTTTGTTGTTTTTGTTATTGTTGTTGTTGTTGTCATCATCATCAACATATCATAATCGTCATCACCATTAGCATTATTATTATTATTATTATTATCATTATTGTTGTTGTTGTTGTTGTTGTCGTCGTCGTCATTATTATACTATTGTTATCATCATCAGCATCCTCCTCCTCCTCCTCCTCCTCATCATCATCATCATCATTCAATGTATGTGTGAACCCTGAAGTAAGGTTTCCTAACGCTGCCAAGCGCTACGAAGGGAAAACACCGCATTGTTAACGTCCTGTCCTCGGGCAAACGTGACTGGGGACACAGAAATAGTCAGATTCCAGAGCATGAGCACTTTGAAAAAAGTGTGTAAGTAAAACTACCATGCATTGACTGATCGGAATAGCTTGCTGTAGTCTATTCCAATCTATTTTGGCGACGCTGGGATTGCGCCCATTTGGAGGTCTCTTTTTAAGGGAAGAATGAAGGAAGAGTGGTCACACTCATTATTTTGTTCATTATTGATTATTCAGATCTTTAAATTGAAGCTTTGTTTTATTGAGTTATTAACGAGTCTCTGAACAAAGCGATCAGCTGTTTTTCGTGAAAAAGAGCGAATGGAAAATCTTTCTTTTTTTTCAAAACATATAATTACTTGGTATACCGTTCACACATATTGATGTGAGGATATTACACAATGATAATCATCATCATCATCATCACCGCCATCATGATAATGATGATGATGATGTCTTTAATGTGGGGCGGGGTGTGTGTGTGTGTGTGTGTGTGTGTGAGGGGGGGGGGGGGGAAGGGGGGGTGCGGAGTGGGGGGTCGCTAGATTGAATGAATAAAATGTACCGTGGAAGCTTGTGCTGTGTTAAATTTTAATTTTGTTCATGTTATTATTTCGCAAATATGTCAACCATTTCTTCTAGAGATAACAAAGCATTCTTGCATCTTGCATCTGGTATCTTCTCTGTGTGTGTGTGTGTGTGTGTGTGTGTGTGTGTGTGTGTGTGTGTGTGTGTGTGTGTGTGTGTGTGTCTGTGTGTGTGTGTGTGTGTCTGTGTGTCTCTCTTTCCCCCTGTCTCTCTCTCACTCTTCACACACACACACACACACACACACACTCTCTCTCTCTCTCTCTCTCTCTCTTTATATATATATATATATATATAGATATATATCACTCTCTCTCTCATTCTCTCTTCCCCCCCTTCTCTTTCTCTCCCCCTCTCTCTCCGTCAGTGTCAAAGAGTGGCTGTCACTCTCTGTGTTTCCCCCACCCCCACCCCACCTCACTTACCCTGCTTCTTCTTCCATCCCCGCCCTACTTCTTGGAAATAAAACCTGTTGCACTTTTAAGATATTGATTTATGTGACGTCAAACAGGAACAAAAAAAAAAAAAATCTCATGCCTCCTAATCATCATGAAACGTGCATGAACCAGTCGGCAGGAAAAATGACGAACCGTCTCTCCATGAAACCAACCATTGTGAGATTTCATGGAGACCAGATTCCCCCCCCCCCCCCCTTCATGCTGGAAAGACCCCTGCCCTTTGACTATTCTTGTTCCTTTCCTGTCTAGACTTACACAGAGACAAAAAGCGTATGTTTGAGATCAGAGACTATGGTAGAACAAGATCACGTGTTATTACAGTAATTTGTAGTCTGTTTTTTTTTGTTTGTTTTTTCTTTTCTTTTCTCTTTCTTTCTTTTTCTTTTCTTTTCTTTCTTTTTTTATAATTTTTTTATGCTGACTTGATAAAACTGATCTCTTCTTTTTCCCCTGGGCGGAAGAAAAGATCGGGATCGTGACTCAGAAGCTGTTGCAGAGTACGTCTATTATTTGCCGTGCGTGACTTCAAGTAGGTTATAAAAAGTTTGTGTGGAAGAGAGAGAGAGAGAGAGAGAGAGAGACAGACAGACAGACAGACAGACAGAGAGAAGAGAGAGAGTGGGAGGGGGGAAAC
>NC_134899.1:4381148-4386148 GCF_041734735.1 Babylonia areolata
TTCTTTTTTTCATGTATTGATTCGTTAAGTGTCTGGTAGACAATTAGCACACTTCTATAGAATGAATGAATATACCAACATATATATATATATATATATATATGATAGTCAGTCGTGTCCGACTATGACCATCAGAACATCAGAGGAGGCAACTGCTGTTCCGACTATTTGGGCTAGAATTTGATTGTAGTGGAGAGTGTCTTGCCCAAGTACTCTCTCGGCCAAGAGGGTTTTAGGACAGTCGGCGTTGGGATGGTTCCCAAAGGCCAACTAGCCCACAAGGCTGCAGCACTAAGAGCCAGTACAATTTTGCCTCCTAGTTTGAGAGTCACAGTCCTTCACAAAAGACTTAGCTGTAAATGATTTCCCATTTACTGGGGAAACCATTGATAATACAGCTCTCACTTTGCTGTTGGCCCAAATGTAAACTTATGTCAATCTGTGATATAAGCTGAGTGTAAATAGATAAATAAATAAATAAATAAATAAATGGCAGAAATACCAGAAATATAGAGGTGATGAAGAAATAAGAAAAAAGAAACAGATCAAACCAATGAAGGCGTGTAGTTGGTCATGACACATTTCTTTCTTTCTTTCTTTCTCTCCTCCTTTTATCTCGCTGCCCCATCATCAGCACCATGTCAGTGCATGGTCCCCACGCAGCTCCCCACGAGTTCCCCCATACACAGCCACACCCGGGCTTCCTCGGCCAACCTATCAGCGCCGACACTCCACAGGGAACGATCGATGTTAGGTCGCCAGGAGGCCACACACCAGAGGAAACCTTGCACTGCCGCCAAACTAAAACGCTAGCGTTCAGTATTGACTGTTCTGAGTCTCCATACAGGCAGGACACCGCCTGTTAAGCCTCCAGCTGATATGAATCATCGCATTGTTCCGGAACTAGACACCCCTTCTTCTTCTTCCTTCGTTCGTGAGCTGCAACTCAAATGTTCACTCGTATGTACACGAGTTGGCTTTTACATGTATGACTGTTTTCACGCCGACATGTAGGCAGCCATACTCCATTTTCGGAGGTGTGCAAGCTGAGTATGTTCTTGTTTCAATAACCCACCGAACGCTGACATGGATTACAAGATCTTTAACGTGCGTATTTGATCTTCTGCTCGAGTGTACACACGAAGAGGGTTCAGGCACAAGCAGGTCTTCACATATGTTGACCTGGGAGATCGGAAAAATCTTCACCCTTTGCCCACCAGGCGCCGTTACCGAGATTCGAACCCGGGACCCTCAGATTGAAAGTCCAACACTTTGACCAGTCGGCTATTGCGTCCGTCAGCCGTCCCTTCCAAGTGAAGGCAGCCTCGACCATCAATCTGCCAGCAACAAAGACTTTGACAGTAACTATCACTCACCAAGCCTTCGTTTCGACGTATATGATTTAAAACTGGAACCTATCGTAACGCAACTTTGTTAAAGACTTAGTCACCTTAAACCACATCTGATGATAAGTCAGAGCTTTTACGGGTATTATTGGATGGTGGTTTAGATTAACAACAACTACAACAACAACAAAACCACCAACAAAAACCAACAAATAAACAACAAAAACCGCAGACACGCACATGAATATTGGGACATTTTCCTCATTGATTCACATGTGAATTTTCTTCACACCGGCTGGCCGTTGCACATACAATCGTGTTCGTGGTTCATGAGCCGGACATGTTGTGTTGTTGAAGAGGACACGCTGAATTTGTGTGTGTGTGTGTGTGTGTGTGTGTGTGTGTGTGTGTGTGTGTGTGTGTGTGTGTGTGCGTGTGTGTGAATGTGTCTGTGTGTGTGCTGGGTGGAGAGAGTGTGTGCATGTGTATGGATATAAATGTGTGAATGCGTTTCTCTCTCTGTGTGTGTGTGTGTGTGTGTGTGTGTGTGTGTGTGTGTGTGTGTATGTGTGTGTGTGTGTGTGTGTGTGTCTGTGTGTGTCTCTGTGTATCTCTGCATCTATCTCTCTCTCACCACACACACACACACACAAACACACACACACACGCACTCAGTGAAACAAACACACACACACACACTCACTGAAACACATACACACACACACACACACACATACATGATTACACATACACATACATACATACACACATACACTCACTGAATCACACACATATATACATACATAGCCTACACACACACACACACACACACACACACACACACACACACACACACATTAAGCCCCTTGACACGCTGAGTTCTGTCAGATGCAACACAGGTCACCGACATTCCAGAACTGGCACCAGCCTGCTGTCGGCAAGATCAAAGGGCTGGCCAGGTGTTACCGGGATCACCGAGACCTCCCCATCAGTCCCGGGGAGAGGAAAGAGAGGAAGGAAGAGGAGAGAGTTTCAGTTTCAGTAGCTCAAGGAGGCGTCACTGCGTTCGGACAAATCCATATACGCTACACCACATCTGCCAAGCAGATGCCTGACCAGCAGCGTAACCCAAAGCGCTTAGCCAGGCCTTGAAAAAAGGTGAATAAATAATAAATAAGCGTACATAAATAAGTAAATAAATAAATAAATAAATAGATAATGATTATAATATAAAAAGGTAGTAGCAGTAATAATAATAATAATAATAATAATAATAGGAGAGAACATACGAACAGAACTAGAGAAAAGAGGAGGAGGAGGAGGAAGAAGAAGAGAAGGAGAAGGGGAGAAGAGAATGAGGAGGAGGAGGAGAAGTAGGAGGAGGAGAATGAGGAGGAGAGGAGGAGGAGTATGAGGAGGAGGAGGAGAATGAGGAGGAGGAGGAGGAGGAGGAGGAGAAGGATAAGGAGGAGGAGCAGGAGGAGGAGAAGAATGAGGAGGAGAATGAGGAGGAGGAGAAGGGGAGGAGGAAGAGGAGAAGGAGGAGGAGAAGGAGAAGGAGGAGGAAGAACAGGAGAAAGTGAAAAACCAGAAGGACGGAGAATTAGGAAATGTAAAACAGAAGAAGAAGAAGAAGAAGAAATACAACAACAGCAGCAACAACAAAATAACAACGATAACAACAACAAGAGCAACAAAATAGTAGTCAGTCACACGCAAAAAACAACAACAAAAACAACAACAACAACAACTAACAACAACAACAAACAAACAAAATCAAACCTATGAAAACTAACCAACGAAGATAAACCTTAATCAAACCGGTACGCAGAAGAGTACATGAGGAGGATGGGTGGTGATGGTGAGGTGGGGGGTCGGGGGTTGGCGGGGTGGGGTGGGGGGGCTAGGGGGCCGGGGGGGTAAGTAAAGCTGATCAGACAGTGATGGCAGTCGATATCGATATTGAAAGCTGGCTGTCCCCAGGCTATTACCAAGCTAATTTTCCCCCTGCGGTGAACCACAGCAGTCATCATTATCCACTGGGGTTTTTTTCTCTCTCTTTTTTTTTGCCCGTACCTCTGACTCCACCCCCCACCCCCTTTCTTCTGGTTCCCGCGCGCGCACGCGCGCACACACACACACACACACACACACACACACACACACACACACACCGTGTCTTCATCCTGAACCCTCCACCACCACCACCACCACCACCCACTCTCAGCAATCTTTCAGTCTTGCTTGGAGGCTTTAGGATGGTGGAGGATTAAAACGGTGGTAGTGCCTGGAGCTGTGGGTATGTCTGAGCGAGAAGGGTGGAGCGAGAGAGAGAGAGAGAGAGAGAGAGACAGACAGACAGACAGACAGACAGACAGACAGACAGTATCAGTATCAGTAGCTCAAGGAGGCGTCACTGCGTTCGGACAAGTCCATATACGCTGGTCAGTCTGCCAAGCAGATTCCTGACCTGCAGCGTAACCCAACGCGCTTACTCAGGCCTTGAGAAAAAAAAGGCAGACAGAGGGAGAGAAAGAGACAGAGAGACAGGCAGACAAACAGACAGGCAGACAGAGGGAGATGAATAGACAGACAGACAGACAGACAGACAGACAGACAGGGTGAGAAAAATAGAGAGACAGACAGGCAGACAGAGGGAGATGAATAGACAGAGAGAAATAGAGAGACAGACAGGCAGACAGATAGACAGATGCAGACACAGACAGACACAGAGAGACTGACAATGAAAAAAAAGGAGCTTTTTGTTGTTGTTGTGGCTGTTGTTGTTTTTCGTGCAGTGTCATACCTCTGTCAGAGAAGAAGGGGCTGGGATCTGGGTTGGGAGTGGTGTGGGCGTGTGGGTGTGTGTGTGTGTGGGGGGGGAAATATACCTTTTGGACATATGTAGTCAGCACGATCGTTTGGACTGCACACACACACGCACACACACACACACACACACACACACACACACACACACACACACACACACACACACACACACACACACACACACACACACACACACACACACACACACACACACACACACACAGAGGGAGACAGAGACAGAGACAGAGACAGACATACAGACAGACAGACAGAGAGATTAAAAAATATTGCTCAAGGATAAAGATTTTAGGTATTGCCTAGTCTTCCAATATGTCCTTGTGACAACAAAAAACAATAACTATAAGACACAACAATAATAATAACGGTAGATACCATTAAAAAAAATAATGGTAGATATTACTACTACTACTACTACTACTACTACTACTGACTACAACTACTACCACCACGACCCGAACTACTAATGGTAGTAATAATAATCAACGCACAATCATCATCATTATAATATATATAAAAAAATGATAAAGGGAACACAGTCACACACTCACACTCACAAAGAGAGAGAGAGAATGGGGACAAGGTGAGAGACAGACAGACAGACACAGAGACAGAGAGACAGAGACAGGCAGACAGAGACAGAGAGACAGAGACAGGCAGACAGAGACAGAGACAGACAGACAGAGACAGACAAACAGAGACAGAGACAGAGAGAGAACAGTAAAGAAAACAAGGAAAGACACACAACCAGTGAAGGTAGGCACTCATTGCACGCCGCCCCACCAAATCATCATCAGAACCAAA
>NC_134899.1:4401148-4408648 GCF_041734735.1 Babylonia areolata
ATTTATAAAAGAAAATCTTATAACTTTCAAACACATTTGTCCAGAACTGGTTATATTTGGCAAAATTTAAGATAAACTCTGGACCATATTTATCAATAGCTGGCCATTGGGGGAAGTTACAAAGCAAGAGGTGCTTCCACTTGTGATTTGAATTTTCAGCTTTACGAATCCAGGAAAGCTTTAAAGATAAGGCAAACAATTTAACATCAGGAAGACCGATGCCACCATTTTTTACACTTTTATGAGCAGTTTTACGGCTAATTTTATCTGGTTTATTGTTCCAAACAAACTTATAACAAATATGTTGACAAGAACAAAAACTTTAATCTCCAGGCCTCCGGCCCCTAGAAAGAGGTTAAAAAAATACACAATATGGTGATCAGGCAGCGATAACAAAATGTAAAATTCATACTAACTTAAACCTGTAGAACAAAAGTGCTTCTTGTGCATAGTAAATTAATTCTAAACTTTCATCATTGTTGTCACAGAATTCCTGTCGTATCTTCAGGGCATTAAATATATAAACGCAGAGTTTACGAATACTGTAAACAGAACCATTCTTCAGCAAGTGAACAGACGATTGACCTTCAGAATTCAGATGTTTTTGCCGCAGATTGAGAGAGAGAGAGAGAGAGAGAGAGAGAGAGAGAGAGAGAGAGAGAGAGAGAGAGAGAGACTCACTGTTGTTCTTCATGAGGTGAAACCCCAACCCAGAGCGAATAAAACAAACCATCTTACTTCACCCCGTCAGGTCGTAAATGAAATCAGGAATTCGGGAGTACCCGAACATAACAAACGATACTGCTGGTTTGTGGAGAATCGATGGGGTCACAGATGTTTGCGCTGGTGAAGCTGTAAGACTCTCAAGCAAAAGCCTTCACAGACTGACCCGAGATGCTGGGAAACACCGCGACTTCGTCCATTGACAGACCAGCTGAACGTTTGTACTGTCACCTCATACATACATGTATATCCAAATGAGAACATATATCATAAATAAATACTTAAATTGTGTGCTCGTGTACCTGAGTATGACTTGTCACAGACTTGAACATTGTGGCCCTGTACAATTTGATATATCATTTATAAAATGTTCTATTTCATTTTGGTTTCATTTGTTGGTTAAATCTTATGTTCAGTGTGAACATGCTTTGAAAGAATTGATTGCATGGGTGAGTTTGTAAAAAAAAAGGACTGATTGTTTGATCATTGACTGATTGTATGAGTGAGTTTGTAAAAAGGACTGATTGTTTGTTCATTGACTGACTGCATGGGTGAGTTTGTAAAAAGGACTGATTGTTGGATCATTGACTGATTGCATGAGTCAGTTTGTAAAAAGGACTGATTGTTCATTAACTGACTGCATGAGTGAGTTTGTAAAAAGGACTGATTGTTCATTAACTGACTGCATGAGTGAGTTTGTAAAAAGGACTGATTGTTGGATCATTGACTGATTGCATGAGTGAGTTTGTAAAAAGGACTGATTGTTGGTTCATTGACTGATTGCATGAGTGAGTTTGTAAAAAGGACTGATTGTTGGTTCATTGACTGATTGCATGAGTGAGTTTGTAAAAAGGACTGATTGTTGGTTCATTGACTGATTGCATGAGTGAGTTTGTAAAAAGGACTGATTGCTGGTTCATTGACTGATTGCATGAGTGAGTTTGTAAAAAGGACTGATTGTTGGTTCATTGACTGACTGCATGAGTGAGTTTGTAAAAAAAGGACTGATTGTTTGTTCATTGACTGATTGCATGAGTCAGTTTGTAAAAAAGGACTGATTGTTCATTAACTGACTGCATGAGTGAGTTTGTAAAAGGGACTGATTGTTGGATCATTGACTGATTGCATGAGTGAGTTTGTAAAAAGGACTGATTGTTGGTTCATTGACTGACTGCATGAGTGAGTTTGTAAAAAGGACTGATTGTTGGTTCATTGACTGATTGCATGAGTGAGTTTGTAAAAAGGACTGATTGTTTGTTCATTGACTGACTGCATGAGTGAGTTTGTAAAAAGGACTGATTGTTGGTTTATTGACTGATTGCATGAATGAGTTTTCCAAAAAGGACTGATTGTTGGTTCATTGACTGATTGCATGAATGAGTTTTCCAAAAAGGACTGATTGTTGGTTCATTGACTGATTGCATGAGTGAGTTTGTAAAAAGGACTGATTGTTGGTTCATTGACTGACTGCATGAGTGAGTTTGTAAAAAAGGACTGATTGTTCATTAACTGACTGCATGAGTGAGTTTGTAAAAAAGACTGATTGTTTGTTCATTGACTGACTGCATAAGTGAGTTTGTAAAAAGGACTGATTGTTCATAAACTGACTGCATAAGTGAGTTTGTAAAAAGGACTGATTGTTTGTTCATTGACTGACTGCATAAGTGAGTTTGTAAAAAGGACTGATTGTTGGTTCATTGACTGACTGCATGAGTGAGTTTGTAAAAAAGACTGATTTTTTGTTCATTGACTCATTGCATGAGTGAGTTTGTAAAAAGAACTGATTGTTTGATCATTGACTGATTGCATGGGTGAGTTTGTAAAAAGGACTGATTGTTGGTTCATTGACTGATTGTATGAGTGAGTTTGTAAAAAGGACTGATTGTTTGTTCATTGACTGATTGCATGAGTGAGTTTTTAAAAAAAGGACTGATTGTTCATTGACTGATTGCATGAGTCAGTTTGTAAAAAGGACTGATTGTTGGTTCATTGACTGATTGCATGAGTCAGTTTGTAAAAAAAGGACTGATTGTTGGTTCATTGACTGATTGCATGAGTCAGTTTGTAAAAAAGGACTGATTGTTCATTAACTGACTGCATGAGTGAGTTTGTAAAAGGGACTGATTGTTGGTTCATTGACTGATTGCATGAGTCAGTTTGTAAAAAAGGACTGATTGTTCATAAACTGACTGCATGAGTGAGTTTGTAAAAAGGACTGATTGTTGGTTCATTGACTGACTGCATGAGTGAGTTTGTAAAAAAGGACTGATTGTTCATTAACTGACTGCATGAGTGAGTTTGTAAAAAAGACTGATTTTTTGTTCATTGACTCATTGCATGAGTGAGTTTGTAAAAAGAACTGATTGTTTGATCATTGACTGATTGCATGGGTGAGTTTGTAAAAAGGACTGATTGTTGGTTCATTGACTGATTGTATGAGTGAGTTTGTAAAAAGGACTGATTGTTTGTTCATTGACTGATTGCATGAGTGAGTTTTTAAAAAAAGGACTGATTGTTCATTGACTGATTGCATGAGTCAGTTTGTAAAAAGGACTGATTGTTGGTTCATTGACTGATTGCATGAGTCAGTTTGTAAAAAAAGGACTGATTGTTGGTTCATTGACTGATTGCATGAGTCAGTTTGTAAAAAAGGACTGATTGTTCATTAACTGACTGCATGAGTGAGTTTGTAAAAGGGACTGATTGTTGGTTCATTGACTGATTGCATGAGTCAGTTTGTAAAAAAGGACTGATTGTTCATAAACTGACTGCATGAGTGAGTTTGTAAAAAGGACTGATTGTTGGTTCATTGACTGATTGCATGAGTGAGTTTGTAAAAAGGACTGATTGTTCATTGACTGATTGCATGAGTGAGTTTGTAAAAAGGACTGATTGTTCATTGACTGATTGCATGAGTGAGTTTGTAAAAAGGACTGATTGTTTGTTCATTGACTGATTGCATGAGTGAGTTTGTAAAAAGGACTGATTGTTGGATCATTGACTGATTGCATGAGTGAGTTTGTAAAAAGGACTGATTGTTTGTTCATTGACTGATTGCATGAGTGAGTTTGTAAAAAGGACTGATTGTTGGTTCATTGACTGATTGCATGAGTGAGTTTGTAAAAAGGACTGATTGTTCATTGACTGATTGCATGAGTGAGTTTGTAAAAAGGACTGATTGTTGGTTCATTGACTGGCTGCATGAGTGAGTTTGTAAAAAGGACTGATTGTTGGTTCACTGATTTACCTTGATTGCATGAGTGAGTTTGTAAAAAGGACTGATTGTTGGTTCACTGATTTACCTTTTCTTCTTTCTTTTTTGCCACCTGCGCTACTCTTTGCAATTTTTTTTCTGTGATGGTATGATTGTATGTGTCGTTTTAGATCTCTGTGCCCCTGTGGGTTTTTTTGGGAGGGGGATTTAAAGTTTCACTGTTCACCTTTCACTTCGTCAGGACTCTTCGGATCAACTGCAAAGGTCACTGAAAATGGGAAAGATTTCTTTTTGAAACAACCTCTTCACATGTTATTATGGACCTCCGTTTGGTAATACGTGTTCACATGTATTTCTCGTGGGTGGGGGTGGGGTGTGTGAGTGAGTGAGTGTGTGCGGGGGGAGGGGGGAGGGGGAGTGAGTGAGTGTGTGTGTGTGTGTGTGCGGGGGGGGGGGGGGTGAGTGTGTATGTGTGTGTGTGCGTTTGCGTGTGAGCGTGCGTGCGTGTGTGTGAGAGAGAGAGAGAGAGAGAGAGAGAGAGAGAGAGAGAGTGTGTGTGTGTGTGTGTGTGTGCGTGTGTACGTGTGTGCGTATGTGTGTTTCTGTGTCTACGTTCATGTGTCTGTGTGTGGCTGTGTCTCTGTGTGAATGTTTGTATGCATGTATGTTTGTGTATGTATGCGTGTCTTTGTGATTTTAGCTTGTGTGTGTGTGTGTGTGTGTGTGTGTGTGTGTGTGTGTGTGTGTGTGTGTGTGTGTGTGTGTGATTGTATGCGTGTGTGTGTGTTTTGCGTTTGACTGACGTGTGATTGTAAATCTCTATCAGATATGCTATATAAATATACTGTTTTTTCATCATCATTATTGGGTTTTTTTGTAGTAGTAGTAGTAGTATCATTAGTAATAGTATTATTGTTGTTATTATTGTTACCGCTACTGCTACTTCTACCAACACCACCACAACTACTACTACTTTCCTTATTTAAAGAAAATAAGAACCACCCAGCTTTACGATCCCAAACTGAAGCTGAGTATGAAAAGCAAACGTGTCGCATGAACAGTCTATATATATCAGGAGCTATGGTAAAGTCAGTACTGTTTCGTGAAGAGCCACTCTTTTGACGCCATTTGAAGTGACTAGGGGCAGAGAGAGAGGGAGAGAGAAGGAAGAGAGTGAGAGAGAAAGAGAGAAAGGGAGAGGGAGGGAAAGAGGAGAGAGAGGGGGGAAAGAGAGAGAGGCGGGGGAGGGTTAGGGGAGAGACAAGACAAGACAATATAAGACAATGTGGAGTGATGGCCTAGAGGTAACGCGTCCGCCTAGGAAGCGAGAGAATCTGAGCGCGCTGGTTCGAATCACGGCTCAGCCGTCGATATTTTCTTCCCCTCCACTAGACCTTGAGTGGTGGTCTGGACGCTAGTCTTTCGGATGAGACGATAAACCGAGGTCGCGTGTGCAGCATGCACTTAGCGCACGTAAAAGAACCCACGGCAACAAAAGGGTTGTTCCTGAAAAAATTCTGTAGAAAAATCCACTGCGATAGGAAAAACAAATGAAACTGCACGCAGGAAAAAATTAAAAAAAAAAAAATGGGTGGCGCTGTAGTGTAGCGACGCGCTCTCCCTGGGGAGAGCACCCCGAATTTCACACAGAAATCTGTTGTGATAAAAAGAAATACAAATACAAATACAAACATGATTTCCGAGGATAAGAGACAAAGCACTGGTGTCTTCATATAGGCGACAACACATGACAACATTATCCATTTCCGGGAATAACAGATAAACACTGATGTGCTCCTGGACGCGACAATGCAAGACAATATTCTTTTTTCCGATGATAAGAGATAAACACTAATGTGCTCTAATATGTTCGGTCCAAGAGAGAGAGAGAGAGAGAGAGAGAGAGAGAGAGAGAGAGAGAGAGAGAGAGAGAGAGAGAGAGAGAGAGAGAGAGAGAGAGAGCAGAATACACAGGAAATCGAACTCACCAGACTTTATGTGTCTGGGCCGTGGTATCAGGCTGGCGGCTGGTTTATATGTTCCAGCAGATGGAGCACACAGCAGGTATTGAATGGAATGTTCACAATAAGGAGAGCTGCTTCTTTCCCGCACTACACGATAGCAAACGTCACGCAAAAGTTAAAAGCTTTTTTCCCCCCAAGCTTGTGCTGTTAATTAATCGCCTAGACAGACACGGTCGTAAAGAAGAGAGAATCTTCGTACTCTTCAATGATTCCGATCGGTGAAATCCTCCTGTTCTCAACGTGTTACCGGCTGTCGCGCACACATACACAAAGGCATACTCGCACGCCAACACGCATACATACACCCATACGCACTCGCATACTAAAGACGCCTGAGCCAGAAAGAAAGGTTCAAGACCTCACACTTTTTCAGACTACCAGGAACCCCCTCCCCCACCCCCCTTACAACGCCAGATGGACCTCAAACACGGACAGACGTTCAGGACTCCATCGCCCTCGAACAACAACACATCCTCAGTACCTGGACTCCAGCACGGAAAAACTTGATCATACGATTGAAAACCAATAAGCAGTTCGACCAAACTCCCGGAGAAAGATGATGGAACTATGTAGGCTCTGAGCGAAGGAAGCCGAGGAGGGCGGGGGGCGGGGGTGAGGTGAGGGGGTGAGGGGGGATCATGTGAAAGAGCAGAACGATCAGAATAAGCTTGTCCAATAGGGGAGTTGAAATGATTTGTCCAGTCAACAATTAAGTGCAAAAGAAAAGTCAGAGCCACCCGCTTGAAGACCCCAAAGTGGACCTGAATAGTGATCAGATTTTGGGCCGCGCTGAAGCGAACACGTCTCCGGAGGAAATTTGATTCCCCAAGATGGGAAAATCCCATCAACAGTCTGGAAGGAACCATAGGAAAGGCCACTCGTCTGACCCTGTTTGTCGATAATGAAGTGGTTGAAGGACAGCGAATGTGTGGAGAGAGAGGGAGAGAGAGAGAAGACAGGGATGGGAGAGAGAGAGAGAGAAGGGGAGAGAGAGAGGGGTGGAGAGAGAGGGGAGAGAGAAAGAGAGTGAAAGAGAGAGGGGGAGAGAGACAGAAAGAGAGAGAGACCAATACACAAAAAATCAAACCGACTGGGTCTAACTCTGCACATTTTGTTACCCACGCTATGGTAATCAGCACCCATTGCTTTGCACGCTTTCATGTCAGTATCTTTCTAATACCTTGAACGCACGCCATCTCACCTGCAATCACCCATGTGTAATTGGATTCCGTGCTTCACAGCTGCAAGCTGACTGGTATATTTCACGCAGAATAATCTATTAAAAGCGTAATATAATACAGGACAATACAATAACAACACAATACAAAACAATAACATTGCTAACAAATGCCATTGGCGCCAAGAAATCTACTACATTGAAAATGCCTTCTATGAGTGCCAAAATCTCACCACTTTCTGGAAAAAAACGTATAACAATATATACTTACTAAGTATGACAATGAACGAGAAGATAGCATTATTTGGTGCAAATAAAACTGATATACTATCAAATTCAGAAAGAAAACAAGTAAACATTAT
>NC_134899.1:4416148-4423648 GCF_041734735.1 Babylonia areolata
CTCTCTCTCTCTCTCTCTCTCTCTCTCTCTCTCTCTCTCTCTCTCTCAGACTCGCATCGCCCAGGTTTTGGACGTCATCTGATTTCTGTTGGCCCATGAGGGTTCCTTCATACGGAACCGTCTCCTGGGCATGGGAACTGATGGTGGTGTCTGGTTTCTGGTTTGTGGCGGGATGACGTCTGGAGGCTTGGATGGTTAGTTTAATGCCTGCCCATGGACAATCTGGGCTCCATGCAATATCCATGCACCGGGCACATGAAATGGCTTGCTACCACGGGAAGGAGAAAAGAAGAAAAAAAAAGTAATCGATAATATGGAAGAAGTCGTCAACAGAAATGTCACATGTGGAGGCAACGTGAGCATGTGTGTGTGTGTGTGTGTGTGTGTGTGTGTGTGTGTGTGTGTGTGTGTGTGTGTGTGTGTGTGTGTGTGTGTGTGTGTGTGTGTGTGTGTGTGTGTGTGTGTGTTGTTGTTGTTGTTGTTGTTGTTGTTCTTTTTTGCTGGTGATTTCTTTTGGGGGTTTTTGTGTGTGTGTGTGTGTGCATATATATGGGACGTGAGTATATGCTAATGATATTGAAACTGATTGCCAAGGGAACAGTAGAGAAGAGCAGGGAACGAGAAAGGAAAAAAAGAAGAAAAGATATATATATATATATATATATAGAGAGAGAGAGAGAGAGAGAGAGAGAGAGAGAGAGATGTAACGAAAGACACAAAGGAAATACAGGAGAAAAAAATAACTCCTCTTTGTTCCTGCAAGGGATGCTTCCAATGAGTGGACTCATCATCCATATCCACATCATGGATAAAGGAAAGAAAAAGAAAAAACAAACCAAACAAAATACTGCACACAACAGACGACGACAGCAAAGACAGACAGACAGAAAGACGAGGAGCTGCTGTAAACATTTAAAAGGTCACGTGAACTGTTAACTTGGTACAGAAGCTTTCGGGCAAGCGGTCAGTCACACCGTACATAATAATAAGATATATACATCGGCGCAGATACATGCATAAAATCAAAGGGACATAAGAGACAGAGCCAGACAGCCAGCTAGGCAGGCAGACAGCCAGACAGGCAGGCAGGCAGGCAGGCGAAGACAAAGAAAGGCAAGAGAGACAGCGAAAGAGAGATAGATAGGTCAGATTTGTTGTTTGTTTGTTTTTTTAATTTTTGACGATTTTAGGCAAGCAGTTGTGTGTAGTGTTGTTGTTTGTTGTTGGTTTTTTCTCCAATATAGACCCCCAACAATTTTAGGGGTTTTTCTCTTCACAAAACAAAACAAATCAAACAGCATACACACACACACACACACACACACACACACACACACACACACACACACACACACACACACACACACACACACCAACAACAACAACAACAACAACAAAAGAAAGAAAACATAAACAAATAAGCTATTTCAAGGTATGAGAAAATCAAAAGCATGCCATTGAATAACGAAAAATTAATACATTTTAGCTTCAAATAAGTGATAGAAACAGATTACCCGAATGGCAGAACACTGAACACTGAAATGTTTAATGTCATTAGCTGTAAAGCTCTAGGGACATAGTAGGTACTAATCAGAACTAAATGGTACACAACAAATAAAATGGAATAGGAGGGGAAAAACAGAATTGAAACAACATAAACTAATACGAGATTTGCGACACTTTGGAACTTTGTCATTAGCTGAAAGTACATGTAACAGGGGGTAATTTGCTTTTTTTTCAGACGTTCGTCTCCAGGGTTTGGACAGTACACACAAAGTAAAGATAAATCATATAATGAATATTTACGCATGTAACATCGACAAACATCATATCAATACAAACACATACTAAAGAACATATAGATCATAAATAATCATCTATGCTTGCTCCAAAACCCATCATATCAATACGAACACATCATATAATTACAATGTCGAGGTTGACCATCCAAATGTAGCCCTTCCTTTTTATCTATGCTTTTTTTACTCATAAAACGTATACTAATTCTTAATTGGTTAATGAGTATTTGGACTGATGACGGCCGTTTTCCGTATATTTACTGCCTCAGATACATATTTTGCAAGTGAAAGTATCATATCTTCATTTTCTGTCATCAATATGCTGAGCAAATCTTTTCTCTGCGCTGGAGCTGTATTGAAAAGGGTACAGTTTTTTCGCAGTTGTTCGTATCTTTTGCAGTTAAATATGAAATTATTTTCATCTTCTGGGCTTTCGCCACACAATGGGCAAGGAGATGTTGCAACGTCTGAATCAAACCATCTTCTGTTGGCATTCAGTCCAAGTGCTCTCAATCTGAGCTTAGCAAAGCAGATTTTATGCCATCTATTTGTTACAATCTTAGTGTACTTCTCTGTTGAAAAATTGATTTAAATGAATAGAACTATTTATACCTATAATTGTTTTATATTTCTGCGTGCCAGTTTTGTTTGTAACATGCTATAAGTCTATCTTTAAATTTCGATACAAAGCCGCTCTCGTGCCCTACTCCTTGGCACATCCAAACTAGACCGAATCCATGTTCCGTTAATGTTTCCTTAAGTGGAATACCCAGTTCTGATTGCCCTTCTCCTCTTCCAGCAGTAGCATCTCGTATGTTAGTCTACACAATCGTGATGTTGGCAGTCTTGTCAGTTAGAGCCAACTGACAGAGAGAGAGAGACAGAGACAGAGACAGAGACACAGAGACAGACAGAGAGACAGACAGAGTGAGAGAGAAAACTTGATAGTTGTTTATAAGATCCCATTGTCATTAATGAGTTGGAGACAGAGACAGAGGCAGAAAAGACAGACACAGACAGAATATGTATATGTGTATGGGCGTATATTGCATTGTTAAAATACATTTACCATTCTTTAGCATTAATGTGGACGTTCCTCAGAAAATGAAGAAAAGAAATGAACTGTCTGCTTCCTACAAAATTGATTTTTCTGGTATCTGAACTTCTCCATGTGTAAAGAAAAATCCTGTTGAGAGATTTCTTTCTCTTGTTTGCGATTAAAGCTGTTCTTTCTTTCTTTCTTCCTTCCTTTCTTTCTTTCCTTTCTTCAGTCCGCACGTTTGTTTCTTTCCCTCTGACTTAATCAGGGGGAAATGGACAGGGAAGCCTCTCGGGGAAAGGAAGGATGCAGGAACGAGAGACAGAAAGACATGGACAGACAGGAGAACTGACAGACAGAAAGACATGGACAGACAGGAGAACTGACAGACAGAAAGACATGGACAGACAGGAGAACTGACAGACAGACAGACATGGACAGACAGGAGAACTGACAGACAGAAAGACATGGACAGACAGGAGAACTGACAGACAGGAGAACTGACATGGACAGACAGGAGAACTGACAGACGGAAAGACATGGACAGACAGGAGAACTGACAGACGGAAAGACATGGACAGACAGAAAGACATGGACAGACAGGAGAACTGACAGACAGAAAGACATGGACAGACAGGAGAACTGACAGACGGAAAGACATGGACAGACAGGAGAACTGACAGACAGGAGAACTGACAGACGGAAAGACATGGACAGAGAGGAGAACTGACAGACAGGAGAACTGCCAGACAGGAGAACTGCCAGACGCAAAGACATGGACAGACAGGAGAAATGACAGACAGGAGAAATGACAGACAGGAGAACTGACAGACGGAAAGACATGGACAGACAGGAGAACTGACAGACGGAAAGACATGGACAGACAGGAGAACTGACAGACGGAAAGACATAGACAGACAGGAGAACTGACAGACAGGAGAACTGACAGACGGAAAGACATGGACAGACAGGAGAACTGACAGACAGGAGAACTGCCAGACGGAAAGACATGGACAGACAGGAGAACCGATAGACGAAAAGACATGGACAGACAGGAGAACTGACAGACAGGAAAACTGACAGACGGAAAGACATGGACAAACAGGAGAACTGACAGACAGGAGAACTGACAGACGGAAAGACATGGACAGACAGGAGAACTGGCAGACGGAAAGACATGGACAGACAGGAGAACTGGCAGACAGAAAGACATGGACAGACAGGAGAACTGGCAGACGGAAAGACATGGACAGACAGGAGAACCGACAGACAGAAAGACATGGACAGACAGGAGAACCGACAGACAGAAAGACAGAGAAAGAGCGAAGGAAGCACAACTCCAGTTCTTTTCTTTCTTTATATTTTCTATTCTCCCCCCCCCCCCCCCCCCCCCCAAACATTTAATGTCATGCATTACCATCGTTCTTTCCCTCTAGAATGCATGTTTGTTTTTGCTCGGACTTCATCAGGAAGAGATAGACAAGCAGGCGTGTGGAGGGAATGAGTGAGGGAGAAGGGGGTTGGGGGGGGGGGAGTTGCAAGGGAGACAAAAAGATAAACAGATGAACCTGCAAAAAGGTCGACCGATGCACAAAACCTTTTCTTTGTTGTGTCATTTTAAAGTCATGCATTTTCTTCTCCTAAGCCCCTGCGCAGTTCTTTCCTTAACCAGTCTATAATGATTCTGATCAGAGTAAAAATAAATAAATAAATAAATAAATAAATAAATAAATGAATAAAATAAAATAAAAAGAAAGGCATGCTTTTTTTCACCATCGACTACTGTCACAACCTGTGACGACAGTTAGGGCGTGTGGTCCGTCTTCGTTTTTTCTCCACCCACTCCTTTCACTTTTCCTCCTCCTTCTCCCATCCTTCAGTTCGGGTCAAATTCTCGAACTGCGCACAATCTACGTGTATGTTGGGCAGCGACAATATTCGAGGCTTTTGCAGCCCGACTGCCGTAGTGTGCGGGTCGTCTCCGTCTTTGGTGGGGTAGCAACCCCTGACATCTTGGCACCATACGAAGTGAGGGCCGTCTGTTGGAGCCACTTCTGTGTTTCTTTGTCTGTCTTCGTCGTGTCTTTGTGGTGGTCGTTGGTGTACGCTACCTGTGGCAGGTAAGAAGCCACTCGTCAACTTAACTTGAATGTATTTCAATCAGTGGTGTGGGTGTGTAAAGAGGTAGAGGTTTGACAAGAAAGGATGGTGTACACTAGGTTTTGACACGATAGTTTATTTGGTTAATTACTTGTGCTACCACTGCGTGAATATGTACTTTTTCTTATGTCGGTTGTTAATATTTTTGCCAATTTTATTGAGTTTTAAAATCATCATACAATTTTACCTCAGTTTACGGTTGTGTAAATCTGGGCACTGGCTCTGTATGATTTGGTGTAGAGAGTGCGAGTGCTGTATATGAGTTCTGTATTTTTGTCTTGTCAATGAAATTATATTCCAGCTTTGCATTTTGAATGTGCTGTACATTTTTTGTTAATTATCATTTAAATTAGTATCACCCAGCACAGGGGGAACATTCCGTAATGTTCAGCTCTCGCCGTGTCCGGGGTCCCGGGCCTTTAGTCTGGTCACCCAAATCTTCGTCCCACCCAGCTGGTGTCCTGTGCCCTGGGTCCAAGCCTTTGGACTGGTGTCCTGGGTCTTCACCCCCTCCTGTCCCGTGATTTGTGTCCGGGGTCTTCACCCCCTCCTGTCCCGTGACTGGTGTCCTGGGTCTTTGTCCCCTCCTGCCCCGTGACTGGTGTCCTGGGTCTTCACCCCCTCCAGTCACAGGGTGTCCTGGGTCTTCACCCCCTCCTGTCCCGTGACTGGTGTCCTTGGTCTTCACCCCCTCCAGTTACAGGGTGTCCTTGGTCTTCACCCCCTCCAGTTACAGGGTGTCCTGGGTCTTCATCCCCTCCTGTCCCGTGACTGGTGTCCTGGGTCTTCACCCCCTCCTGTCCCGTGACTGGTGTCCTGGGTCTTCACCCCCTCCTGTCCCGTGACTGGTGTCCTGGGTCTTCACCCCCTCCTGTCCCGTGACTGGTGTCCTGGTTCCGGGCCTTTTGACTTGTGGCCTGGGTCTTTGTTTGCTTGGCACTGTATGCTTAGTCCTGGCACCTAGGCCTTTCGACTGAGGGCTTGTGCCTTTGGTCGGATCTGCGCAACGTGTCCGCTGAAGTTCATCTGGAGCCGTGTGTTAACGTTTTTCTTTTTCATTTTTTTTTTACGAGGGAGGTTTCCTGTAGTCGGCCAAGACGCTACACTGAGCACGAATACCTGTGTGCCGGTCTGGGTTTTTGTTTTTTGTTTGTTTTTGTTTTGTGTGTATGGTTGTGTGCGTAAATCAGAATCAAAACACTATCTAATACATAGTATTTTCACCTGAGTGCTTGGGGTAGAAAGAGCGGAAGATAATAAATTTTGTATTAAAGAGAAACACCTGTATCCTGTGTTTGTGTTGTCGGGTAAACTGGGGTGGGTGTTAGGTTTTAAAACAGCTCTCAACCTCTTCCCTAGGGGTGGTCGTGACACATCGATCATTCTTTTCGTTTTGTTTTTTTTTTAATCTCTCCTCCAACCCTACCGTTACAACTTCACCCACAACACCACCCCACACCCTCCCTCCCTCATCAGTGGTTTTATCTGTATCGCTTTCTGTTTGTTTGTCTTTGTCTCTTCCCCCCTCTCTCTCCATTTCCTTCATGAGGAATGAATAGGATGGTGTGGGGTGGGGTGGGGTGGGGGTTAGGGGCTGGGAAGGCCATCTGGAGTGGACCAAGGAAATGCAAGTTTTGAACCAAAAATTATCAGGAAGTTCTGAGCATGACGAAAAGAAAAAAAAAGCTTTTCACTCTGTCTCTCTCGCTGTCTCTCTCTCTCTCTCTCTCTCTCTCTCTCTCTCTCTCTCTGTGTGTGTGTGTGTGTGTGTGTGTGTGTGTGTGTGTGTGTGTGTGTGTGTGTGTGTGTGTGTGTGTGTGTGTGTGTGTGTCTGTGTCTCTGTGTCTGTGTCTGTGTGTGTGTGTGTGTGTCTGTGTCTGTGTGTGAGAGACAGAGACGGAGTGTGAGAGTCGGGGGCAGACGCAGATAATTTAAGACAGACAGATTAAGGGACAGTGACAGACTGAACGAGGGAGAGACAGACAGGGAGAGAGAGAGGGAGAGAGAGAGAGAGAGAGAGAGAGAGAGAGAGAGAGAGAGATGGAAGCAGACGAACGAACGAACCTATTTTATTGAGGGAAAAAGGAATAAGCACAAATGGCTTGTTTTCATCCTGCCCTCATGAAAAGGGAAAATCATTATTCAATACAAAAGCATAACATTACATGAGAAAATTTCAAATTACGTGGCAAAAAAAAAAAAAAAAAAGAAAGGGAGAGATAGAGGGGTGTGTGTGGGGGGGGGGGTGGTGAGACAGAGACAGACAGGAGACAAAGGGTGAGACAGACAGACAGAGGCGGAGCCAGAGAAAGTCATTTGGACACAGACATAGAGACAGAGACAGACAGACATAGAGACAGAGACAGACAGACATAGAGACAGAGACAGACAGACATAGAGACAGAGACAGACAGACATAGAGAGACAGAGACAAACAGAAGGATGGGATGGTGAGAAGGAGAGGGAGACGGACGGAAGGGGGTGGGGGGGACAAGAGGGTCA
>NC_134899.1:4428648-4431148 GCF_041734735.1 Babylonia areolata
TTGTTGTCTTATTTATCTATTTATTTTTTTATTATTATTACTGCTACCTTTTTATATAATAATTACTATTTATTTATTTATTCACCTTTTTTTTCTCAAGGCCTGACTAAGCGCGTTGGGTTACGCTGCTGGTCAGGCAACTGCTTGGCAGATGTGGTGTAGCGTATATGGATTTGTCCGAACGCAGTGACGCCTCCTTGAGCTACTGAAACTGAAACTGAAACTCATCACGTGGTCGTCCGTCGTGTGCTTTGTGTGAGTTGTGCAGCAACTTCCTCAGCGGCTTGGTTCCAAACGCCTCGAGTCTTCTTTCAGCACACACCAACAGTGCCCACGTCTCACATCTACATCACACTATGGGTTCAAACAGCGACGTTCAGATCCTGAAGCTGATGTTAGAGCGAACCTTAACTCACTCCGTACGGCCAGTCTTCTCTTCTCCTCTACACAGACCCCTCGGATGTCCAGTGGGTGTCTGAATGACCCAACCTTTAGCTTCTGTTGTCAGAATTGTGGTATTCTTTGTCACCATTCACCTCTTCAGTATAAGAGCCTTCCGCTTGCAATATTTTGATGATGGTAATTGGGGTGAAACGCTGTTAACGTCGTCTCTTTCGCCGTTCGTATGGAGAGAGTTAAAAACACAAGATGAATTGCATCTGGAGCATCCACTTTTAAGTCACGTGCACTTCCGACAACCACACTCCTACTGCGCGTGTGGACAACACTGAAGATTCAGCTTGCTTTGAGCCCATTTCACATTTGATCTAGAGTAGCTCCAGACCAGTTCCTCAGCTTCGGGCTGACTGATCTGGATATTGTTTAATGACGTGAAACACTGACTGATCTGGATATTGATTAATGACGTGAAACACTGATTGATCTGGATATTGATTAATGACGTGAAACACTGATTGATCTGGATATTGATTAATGACGTGAAACACTGATTGATCTGGATATTGATATATTGATTAATGACGTGAAACACTGATTGATCTGGATATTGATCAATGACGTGAAACACTGATTGATCTGGATATTGATTAATGACGTGAAACACTGATTGATCTGGATATTGATTAATGACGTGAAACACTGATTGATCTGGATATTGATCAATGACGTGAAACACTGATTGATCTGGATATTGATCAATGACGTGAAACACTGATTGATCTGGATATTGATTAATGACGTGAAACACTGATTGATCTGGATATTGATTAATGACGTGAAACACTGACTGATCAGGATATTGATTAATAACGTGAAACACTGATTGATCTGGTTATTGATTAATGACGTGAAACACTGATTGATCTGGATATTGATTAATGACGTGAAACACTGATTGATCTGGATATTGATTAATGACGTGAAACACTGACTGATCTGGATATTGATTAATGACGTGAAACACCACTTTCTGCTGGGTTTTCCCGGCAGTCAAGGGGGGTTAAGTCTGAAAATTGTGAACGGAAAGCATCACTGGTGTGAACGGAAGAAGTTTGGACACAACACATGTGTGACTGTCATGGCAACTCATCGAAATGAAGACAAACCACTGATAAAAACGCAAACACGACGAAGTAGTATCACCCCTGCCGTAAGCATTCAGTCTTTGTGCTGCTCATCGATTACAGGAGATAAAAAAGGTAAGAGGTACAGGGCGTGCGAGGGGTGGGGGAGTGGGGGCGGGGGACTGTACATCCGTCTTCAACAACTCTGCGGGCCAGTTTAATAGCAAAACTGTCCATCTCCAAATTTAAATACGGCAAGTGCAAAAATCTTGACCTTATCTTTGAATCAGAACTCAGCCTACGTAACCTATGATCAGTATCCGTTAAGAAACCAGAACACTGAGTCAGGCCCACAAAAAATCCTCAGGGTAGTATTCAGTGTGCACATACATATTATTGTACTTAGGTGTAGAGCTTGTGGAGAGGGAGGGGATTGAGTGAGTAAAGGAGACAGAGAGAGAGAGAGAGAGGGTGTGTGTGTATGTATACCATGCCTCTCTTTCAGGGAATATGATTTTGTGTGAAGCCATCATGTATGTGTAATATATGTTGCATGGTCTTGTAGGTGTTTGAACATGCCATTGGGAAGAAGACAGATTAAAAACATGAGGAAAGAAGAAAAGAAAAAACAACAGAAAGGAGAAAAATGATGATGGAAGGAACACAAAAACAAAAAAAGAGACAAAAAGAAAAAAAAGACAAAAAAAAAAAAAAAAAACGAAAGAAAAAAAAAAGAAAAAAAGAAAGAACCTTCCAGGGATGCTGAAACTATCCTGCTCACTTGCAGAACTTTTAGGCATCCACTGATTTCTCCTAAAAAAACAACAACAACAACAACAACAAAAAACAAAAACAAAAACAAAAAACCTCTGCGGGCCAGTTACATTTTCAGTTCCTGGAGGAGGCGTCACTGCTTTCGGATAAATCATTATGTGCTGGGCTAGGCATATACCTGACAGCAGCATAACCCATGCGTT
>NC_134899.1:4436148-4438648 GCF_041734735.1 Babylonia areolata
CGCGCATATACTACAACTTACACACACATTCTCTCTCTGTCTTTCTGTCTCTGTCTCTGTCTCTGTCTCTGTCTCTCTCTCTCTCTCTCTCTCTCTCTCTTATATAATGATTTATGGACAAAATTTCTTCAAGACTGTTTAAACATGTCTCTTAGTTCACTTCTCCGATCAAACAACAAGCAGAGAAATTTCCATGTATCAAAATTTATTTTCCATGCGATCAAAAGGAGAAATCATATACTCAGACCTAATTAAGTAGAATTAATGTCAAGTCCATTAATATTATGATATTGTGTCATCTATTCAAGTGTTATAATACCCCTTCCCATGCCCACCCCCAGTCCCCTGGTTTTGAATTGTGGTCCATGGCCAAAGTTCATTAAAACAATTTCGTTCGTTCGTTCGTTCGTTCGTTCTCTCTCTCTCTCTCTCTCTCTCTCTCTCTCTCTCTCTCTCTCTCTCTCTCTCTCTCTATATATATATATATATATATACATTCGAATGATCAACTGTTTATATATTGAGGATGGTTGAAGATCCCAAATGCTTACAAAGGGCACTTTTCAAATATGATTGTTGTTTTTTCATGATACTGATTGATGTTGATGAAAGCTGACATTCACACACACACACACACACACACACACACACACACACACACACACACACACACACAGAGAGAGAGAGAGAGAGAGAGAGAGAGAGAGAGAGAGGTACAATACATTATATGCTTCCGAAAGATGGATATCATTCATTGACTCCTTTTCTTTTTTTCTTCTTTTTTTGTGTGGGGCTTGGGGTTGGATGGCGGGGGTGAGGGAGGGGTGGGGGTGGGGGTGGGGGGCGAGGAATGAGGAAGGAGAATCGGTACAACTTTTAGGGCCTGAAATAGCGAAGAACATCAATGACATCTCCATGACGCGACCTTTTCACGTGCCTTGGATTTAAAAGAAACAAAAAAGACCCCCGACACGGTATGGCGGAAGGCGTGACCTTTCCATGTGATCCTGTAATCAACGTTGTTGTTTTGGGTGGGTTTTGCTGTTGTTTTTTTCTACATTGCGACCTTTCCTTCCATGTGACCTTGGCTGTAGGACAAGGTTATGGTAAATGGGACGACTCCATCAGTGTGACCTGCAATCAACGTCAACGTTTTTTGTGACATTGCCGGCTTTCTTTCCATGTGACCTTGGCAAAAGGACAAGGTCATGGTAAATGGCGTGACCTTTAAAGGTGATCCTGCAATCAATGTCAGCGTTTTTGTGACATTGCCGGCTTTCTTTCCATATGACCTTGACTGAACGACATATTCATGGTAATTAGACCGATCTTTTTGTATCAAGTTGTGTCAAGTTCATAGCAAACATTCTTTTGCAATACAAACGGGTGTGTGTGTGGGGGGGGGGGGATTACATAATTTGATCACTGTGTTTTTTTAGCCTTGCACTGCAGGCAGTTACTTAACAACAGCCTTTCAGCACAGAGCACTTGCAGGTGCAGTGAACTGAAGAATCATTGAATGAAGACATGACGCATAGCCAAACAGAACAATATTTCCACGTAACCAAACGGGGAGGTAATGGTTGAGACAGTGCGACCTACCTACATGACCTGGTATAAAGAACAAAATAATGCCAGATATTGCAACCTTTCTAAGACGAAGGTCATGATCGACATTGAAGAAAGACAAACCCGAAACGTATTGGCTGTATGGCTTTGCTACCTGTAGTCTTGCAAGACAGTTATATAACCGATGGAGCGTCGGCCAAGTAGGAATGCGAACGGCTGGGTAACGAGTTCGAATCCCGTATACGAACGTGCGGTTTTAGGTTTTTACATTTTTCGCCCACCCACCACCTCTCCACTCACGAAAACTTGAGTTGTGGCTTTGGGGTTAGGTTGTTGTTGTTGTTATTTTTTCGGATGAGGAAACTACAGACAGAAAAAGGGTTCTATGTAGCGTTTTCTGGCACGATAGTCCATTTACTAATATTAGAAATATCCGTTTTGTTAGTAGAACGAATTCTGTTTCATACAGAAAAAAATGGCACTGCACTGGCGACATGCTATATCTTGGGAAAGGAACGAGACACACACACACACACACACACACACACACACACACACACACACACACACACACACACACACACCACAGCAAAGCACAGCACAACATAGCACAGCACAACATAACACAGGACAGCATAGCGCAGGACAGCATAGCACAGCACAGCGCGCAGCACAGCACAGCACAACAACAACAACAACAACACACACACACACACACACACACACACACACAGCAAAGCACAGCATAGCTCAACACAGCACAGCACAACATAGCACAGCACATCAAAGCACAGGACAGCAGAGCACAGGACAACACAACACAACACAACACTCCATAATACGGCGGCCCGAAGGATGACAGGCTAAAGACAGGGAACTTCCAGATGCAGTGAATCGATGAGTGATTTGATTGAAGACACCACGACACGGC
>NC_134899.1:4443648-4446148 GCF_041734735.1 Babylonia areolata
TCCGAGGTCATTTTATGTCTGGAGGGGAATAAGTGACATGGGGGTATTTCTCTGACCTGGTACACAGGAATGAGTCACGTGGACTGACAGAAATACGGGTTAAAAGAGAAAAAAAAAAAAAGGAAGAAAACTACTCTTCCCGTCCCATGTGATTTGGCTTCACGCCTGACCTGGTGGCTTTAAAGGCCCTCTCTTCATTCCATCCCCCTCAATGGCAGCCACGCTGCTCCCAGCCAACCAATAAGACGGCTGATTTTTTTTCCAATGATTTTCCCCCTTTCATTACAAATTGAATATAAAAATGGTCATGGGGCTTAAGAGAGACAGACAGACAGACAGACAGACATATAAATACGGTTACACATTGTGTATCCATGCACATATTCATATATATATATATATATATATATATATGTGTGTGTGTGTGTGTGTGTGTGTGTGTGTGTGTCCTAATATTTACATTTTCCATCCACTCATCACTCATTGATTTACGTGCTTGATATTTTGTTGTTATTGCTTATGTTGTTGTTTTATATATGATGTGTTTTCACTGCACCAAAAAGAACACGGCCCAGAAATAGGCCTCTCCTCACTTTAGTATCAGTCCTGTCTATCGTCGCCTCAGGCAGTGCCGCTGACACAGGACAGGTTGATCATCACCGTTATTGACACGGTCCTGCATGGCAAATGTCAGCTGTTGCGAGGGAAAACGGGAACAACGGTGAAACAGTTTGGTGGGGAGGGTGGGGGGGGAGAGAGGGGGTTGGGGGGGGGGTCGGATGTAAGAACGGAGAAGGAGAGGCGGACAAAAAAAAAAAAAAAAAAAAGAGATGTGAGGACCATGTCCCAGAATGGACAGGCCTGAGACTGAGCGACGCCCTGAGAGAGTTCAGAACCAGGGGAAATGGAGAGAACTGGTTGTCATGTCATCAGTGGTGACCCTGCAAGTCTTCAGGCTACGGAACAGAAGAAGAAGGAGGAGGAGGAGGAGGAGAATAAGAAGAGATGTTCTAACTTCGTTTACCAAGAGACGGGAAGAAAGAGGGGGGGGGGTGGGAGGGAGGATCGGCGGAAGGGGGGGGGGCAGAGAAAGGGCCAGAGGGAGACTGACAGACAGACAAACAGACAGACAGACAGAGTGAGAGAGAGAGAGAGAGAGAGAGAGAGAGAGAGAGGCAGACAGACAGACAGACCAAGAGACAAAGGCGGAAGACAGAAACTGCCCAAAACAGTCGGTGTCAAAAACACAGCGAACCAGACAGAAAGTAAACGACAGACGGAAACAGACAGACAGAGATAAAGAAAGACAAAGATAGATACGACGATAACGATGATTTATTCTGCAAAAAGGATGCAGTCCCATTTAAAGGGGTTAAGTTAATATACACTCAACATCGTGCGCCGAATATATGTCAGCCATATGTATGCAATTATGTTTCAACATACTGTCATTCACAATAATGTATACCTTGTTACAGTGCAAGATTTCGATTTTATTTTCCGTTTTTTTACGTCAAAATGACGAAAACATCTTGTCGTTCGTAATACTTTAAACAAATATATATCGTCATTGCTTTACACCTGCTAAAACTGGGTATGTAAATAACACAACAATGTAGCCTTTTGGATACATTCACGGCTAAGTTTTTGGCCTTTCCAATACCCTTTTGGATACATTCACGGCTAAGTTTTTGGCCTTTCCAATACCCTTTTGGATTCATTCACGGCTAAGTTTTTGGCCTTCCCAATACCCTTTTGGATACATTCCCGGCTTAGTTTTTGACCTTTCCAATGCCCTTTTGGATACATTCACGGCTAAGTTTTTGGCCTTTCCAATACCCTTTTGGATTCATTCACGGCCACAGCTAAGGTTTTTGCCATTTCTTTGTTCTTTTTTTTTATCAGCTTTTACAATACCTTTTGGACATATTAATTAGTCGAACGGTGGCGTTATATATAGAACATTTTGCCATTACCATGTATATATGTGTGCATGTGTGTACGTACATATATGTGTGTAAACAACATACCCGACAGCCACAGGTAAACAGCACAGCAAACAGGCATCACGGACTGACACAAAGGAAGAAAAGAAAAAAAAACAAAAACAAACAGAAATGTCACGATTCCATCACACTTCCGGACCTCAATAATGCCATTTCTGACCTGTACCTTTCACAGAACACACACACACACACACACACACACACACACATACACTCCCAACTTACATATAACATTTACCACACACAAACACACACACACACACACACACACACACACACACACACACACACTCCCCACTCACATATAACATTTACCACACACAAACACCCACAGACACACCCACAAACACTACCTCCCCCAACACACACACACACACACACACACACACACACACACACACACACACACACACACACACACACTCCCCACACACATATAACATTTACCACACACAAACACCCACAGACACACCCACAAACACTACATCCCCCAA
>NC_134899.1:4461148-4466148 GCF_041734735.1 Babylonia areolata
GAGCCTTCCGCTTTCAATATTTTGATGATGGTAATTGGGGTGAAACGCTGTTAACGTCGTCTCTTTCGCCGTTCGTATGGAAAGAGTTAAACCTTCCCTGACCGGAAGTCAGGGAGCCATTCACACCAGGGCGGAGAGAGGAGTATAGGAAGTGAAGTGCCTCTCCCTAGGCCACAACACCGTGACAAAACTGCTGAACGCTGGATCAAAAAAGTCCAATGTTGAACAGATTTTACCACAGCGCTTCTGCTTCTTGTTGTTGCTGTTATTGTTATGGTTTGCTGTGTTACGTAGAAGCTGTAAAAACTGTTAGAGGTTCGATTTGGAGTTCGATATGTGGAGTGTCCGCCTAGAAAGCGAGAGAACCTGAGCGCCCGATATTTTCTCCCCCTCCACTAGACCTTGAGTAGTGGTCTGGACGCTAGTCATTCGGATGAGACGATAAACCGAGGTCCCGTGTGGAGAATGCACTTAGCG
This sequence comes from Babylonia areolata, assembly GCF_041734735.1. Lineage (NCBI taxonomy): Eukaryota > Metazoa > Mollusca > Gastropoda > Neogastropoda > Buccinidae > Babylonia > Babylonia areolata. The sequence goes on from NC_134899.1 coordinate 4,461,626, forward strand.
CAAGTAAAAGAACCCGTGGCAACAAAAGGGTTGTTGTTCCTGGCAAAATTCTGTAGAAAAATCCACTTCGATAGGAAAAACAAATAAAACTGCACACACAAAAAAAGGTGGGTGGCGCTGTAGTGTAGCAACGCGCTCTCCCTGGGGAGAGCAGCCCGAATTTCACACAGAGAAATTTGTTGTGATGAAAAGAAATACAAATTCAAAATACAAAATACAAAATACAAATTTCAAGAGAGGAACAGAGAGGGGGGCAGGGGGGTACTGGATCAATGATGTTGCATACACTCACACCCTCTCCTCACACCAATAGCAGGGCCACATGGAGTGTTTTTTTTATGTTAACTTTATTTTACAATACATCACACACACAAAGCAGTTCACCCTAAGAATAATAATGATGATAATAATAATTATGATATGTATAAGGCGCAAAATCTTGATGAAATCAGTTCTAAGCGGACAAAAAAAAATCTGCACACACACACACACACACACACACACACACACACACACACACACACACACACACACACACACACACGCTGTGGGCCATATGGCTCTAAACACAATTAAAAAAAGAAGCATTATGTACAAATATTCCTGTATGCACCCCCCCACCCCACCCCCCACACACACCAATACACACACAAACACACACACACACACACACACACACACACACACACACACACACACACACACACACACGCTATGGGCCATATGGGTCTAAACACAATTAATTCAAAAAGAAACATTATGTACAAATATTCCTGTATACACCCCCACACACACACCAATACACGCACAAACACACACACACACACACACACACACACACACACACACACACACACACACACACACACACACTAATTAGCAAAAGCAACTTTGAGCAACATATAGCCCTACATAAAGCACTTCACCCTATACTTAAAAGCAGCACCCACTAAAGCAGCACGCATTGCCGACTTCCAGCACTTCAAGGATTTTCTTTCTGTAAAAAAAAGAAAAAAAAAGAAAAAGAAAAAGAAGTTAAAGGTTATTGCATCAGGAACTTGAAAAACAAAATGATGGTCGAGAGGTCTGATCCGAGTTTGTTTCATTGTTTCCGCCTTTATTGTTCTCATTTGACTTCTCTCTCTTTCTCTCCATCTCTTTTCCACCTCCCTCTCTTCCTCCCTATCTCTTTTCCCCTCCCCCTCTTTCTCTCCCTCTCTTTCTCCTTATCTCTTTCCCCTCCCTCTCTTTCCTCCCTCTCTTTCTCTCCATCTCTTTTCCACCTCCCTCTCTTTCTCCCTATCTCTTTTCCCCTCCCTCTCTTTCTCTCCCTCTCTTTCTCTCCATTTCTTTTCCCCTCCCTCTCTTTCTCTCCATATCTTTCTCCCCTCCATCTCTTTCTCCCCATCTCTTTTCCACCTCCCTCTCTTTCTCCACATCTCTTTCCCCCTCTCTTTCTCTCCATCTCTTTCCCCTCCCTCTCTTTCTCCCCATCTCTTTCTCTCCATCTCTTTCTCCCTCTCTTTCTCCCCATCTCTTTCCCATCTCTTTCTCCCCATCTCTTTTCCCCTCCCTCTCTTTCTCTCCATCTCTTTTCCCCTCCCTCTCTTTCTCCCCATCTCTTTTCCCCTCCCTCTCTTTCTCCCTATCTCTTTTCCCCTCCCTCTCTTTCTCTCCATATCTTTCTCCCCTCCATCTCTTTCTCCCCATCTCGTTCCCCCTCCCTCTCTTTCTCTCCATCTCTTTTCCCCTCCCTCTCCCTCTCTTTCTCCCCATCTCTTTTCCCTTCCCTCTCTTTCTCTCCATATCTTTCTCCCCTCCATCTCTTTCTCTCCATATCTTTCTCCCCTCCCTCTCTTTCTCTCCATCTCTTTCCCCCTCCCTCTCCTTCCCCTCCCTCTCTTTCTCCCCATCTCTTTTCCCCTCCCTCTCTTTTTCTCCATCTCTTTCCCCCTCCCTCTCCTTCCCCTCCTTCTCTTTCTCTCCATCTCTTTCCCCTCCCTCTCTTTCCCCTCTTTCTCTCCCTCTCTTTTTCCCTCCTCTTTTTCTCCTCATCTCTTTCACCCCTCCCTCTCTTTCTCTCCCTTTCTCGCCCATCTCTCTTTCTCCCCCCCCCTTCCCTCTCTCTCCCCACATCCCCCACCTCTCTCTCTCTCTCTTGCTCTCTCTTCTCTCTCTTTCTCTCTCTCTTGCTCTCTCTTCTCTCTCTTTCTCTCTCTCTCTTCTCTCTCTTTCTCTCTCTCTTCTCTCTCTCTCTCTCTCTCTCTCTCTCTCTCTCTCTCTCTCTTTTCTCCCTCTCCGCCTCTTTCTCTCACCACCTTTCTCCTTCTCTCCATCTCCCTTTTTTTTTCCTCTCCCCTCTCTCTACTCTCTGTCTCCGCCTCTCTGTCTTTCTCTCTCTCTATGATGCATCCTTCTCTTTCCCACTAGCGTTCCGTTTGATAAATGACATTCTGTTTATTTCTCCGCCTCTTCCTTTCCTCGTTATTCTTCTCCTCTCTCCATCTCGTATTCTTTTTTTCCTCATCTCTCTCTGTCCCTCTCTCTTCCCCTCCCTCTTTCCCCCCTCTCTATCTTTTTTTTATCTGCTTCATAAATCTTTCTTTCCTGCTTGCGTTCCTTTCAATACACCACATTCTGTTCATACCTGTCTGTTCTTCTCTCTTTAAGTCTCTCTTCTGTCTGTCTGTCTGTCTGCCTGTCTCTCCTCTCCACTCTGTCAATCTGTCTGCTGTTCTGTTCTCCACAGCTTGAAGACTTGCGTCAGCACCCAGCCACCCACCCATACTAAGCTAAGCAAGTTCATTTATTTGCAATGAAAAGGTCTCCTGGTGTTTAATTGGCAGATAGGAAGAAAAACAACAACAAAAAACACCACAAAACTAAAACGTCAAATAGTCGTGCTTTCGCAGAGACGAATCGATAGCCATTACGGGTCGCCTGGTTAAGTGCGTTCGCCACTGCTGGTTAAAACTTGACACAAATGGAACAGTCTAGACTTACTTTACAAAGCCGGCGATAATGATTTTTTAACTACTTGTTTGATGAGAGAGGTAACGGGAACTGGGCTACTAACGTCAGAACAGTATAAAGTTGTACAACAAAAAAACCCTTTTATTTAAGAAAAAAAAAAGAAAAGAAAGAAAGAAAGTTGTATGAAATCACAAATGTTGAACTCTTATCAAAGTCGTAGAAAATCAGGATTCATTCGTTGGTTTTGTTTTGTTTGTTTTGTTTTTTTGGTGGTTTTTTTTTTAGTTTTCCACGAATGATTGGTTGCCTGTCAACGGCAGGAAATGACAATCGCGCATGAAATATCTAGTGCCATGATATCATGTTACACGCGTGGTCTAATTAATCCTCGCTCCACGTTACCTGTATCAGACACCATTAGATGACTAGCGTGTGAAAAAAGCGATAGCAGCACTATACTGGCTGAGAACAGTCGGAACAGAAGTAAGCATAGTTCTCCTTAACTCACTCAGTACGGCCAGTCCTCTCTTCTCCTCTACACAGACCCCTCGGATGCCCAGTGGGTGTCTGAATGACCCAACCTTTAGCTTCCGTTGTCAGAATTGTGGTATTCTTTGTCAACATTCACCTCTTCAGTATAAGAGCCTTCCGCTTGCGATATTTTGATGATGGTAATTGGGGTGAAACGCTGTTAACGTCGTCTCTTTCGCCGTTCGTATGGAGAGAGTTAAAATGAAGTGCATCAGATAGTCATGAAGAGCAAAGACTGCCTGGAAGATGAAAATGGGTCAGTCTCCAGAACACACTTCCTCCTCTTTTCCCCCGGAGACCTTAGTTACAATTACGTGAAGAGTATGCATTCCCAACTTTCATCGGGTTACCCCTGTGTTCCTCCAGGTCTTTGTTCCCCCAAATCTATTTTCATCGGGTCAAAGTTTACCCAGGTCTAAGTTCCCCTGGCCTGTTTCCCCAGGCTTCTGTTTCCCAAATGTATGTTTTCTCGATCTTCGTTTCCCCAAGTCTGTGCCCCCACAGGCCAGCACACCCACAGGTCAACGTTCCCTTCGTCATGGCTACTGTTACCTGGGGGAATGTAGACCTAGGGGTCTTGGTGTTTGTTGGGGGTGGGGTGGGGGATTAGACTTTGGGGAATATGGACTTGGGGAAGCATAGACATGCAACGGGTACCACCCACTGCGGAATGTGAGCTAACGAAGCAGCAGATCAGCTCGTCACACTGGGAGCAAGAGGAGATCAACCAGAAAACAGCAACAGGTGGTGAACAGAAGATAATGAACTGGATATTGCCGTCTCGCTGCCCACCTGTTGAGGATGATGAGGCTGGTACCATGTCCCACCTGCTCCTCTGGTCTGGAAGACCCAACACCAGAACACATCCTTCAGACCTGTCCCCTCCGAAGGGGCTGTCTATCCCTCTGTTTGTCTTTCTGTCTGAATGTTAACCCATTCGGTTAAACACAACACCCCTTGTTTGTGAAAATGCATATTCATTTGGTCCAGAAACAAAACAAAATGAACAGCAACAAGAA
>NC_134899.1:4471148-4473648 GCF_041734735.1 Babylonia areolata
ACGATACAGTAAGAGCACTGGCGAAGTACGTTGCTGAAGCATATACTATTCGAAAGAAGAGTAATTAGTGTCAATAGCTTAATTACATTGATAGAAAAAAAATGCTTTTGTTTTCATGAATTTGGAAAATGGATGGTCGAGCGTTAGTTTATTTGACTTCCGATATTTTTCTTTTCTGTTTTTACTTTGTATTGTTATTTTCATCATTATTGTTCCCATTTGCACCCCCATGTCACAAGAGCGGTACAGCTAATGGCTTTAAACTTTTCAGTGTCCAGCATTCTCTCTCTCCCTGACTCTCTGTCTCTGTCTCTCTCTCACTCTCTCTCTCTCTCTCTCTCTCACGCCGTCTTTGTGCATGTATCTGTCTTTCTCTCTCGCGCTTGCGTTCATGTGTAAGTGTGTGCTTGTGCAAGAAAGCTACAAGACGCGCGCGCGCACACCTACTCCCCCCCCCCCCCCCAACACACACACACACACACACACACACACACACAGGGGGAACAACAGACAGAGACACATAGTCGCACTCAACATGTGTCGTGTTTCCTATTAAAAGGAAAAAAAAAAAAGAAAAGAAAAGAAGAAGCGACGGCAGTCTCAAAGTCTGGAACCCCTAAGGGGAGGGGAATGAAACTGGGTGAACAAAAACAGGTCATCAACGACGACCAGACCCTTCATTTCCTGGGAGTTCTCTTAACCACGTTCACTTCGCTTGCTTCAGAAGGGGAACGCTCTGCACATCCCTCATTCTGGTGCCAGCCCTTCCCAGTCTCCGATTCCGGAAACTTCAAAGACGCAACTTCCATTTTATTATCATTTTGTTTCCTTGCAAAATTTGAAAAGTTTTATTTTCTTGTATCGTTATGCGTTTATCTTCCTTATCTACAGCCCGGGTTTTATGTTGCAATCTTTAAAGATGTTTTCTTTGTCCTATTCTTTCATAGGATTTATCATCATCAGTTCTACAACTTGGATAATACAGACTTTCTTCTTCTTCTTCTTCTTCTTCTTCTTCTTCTTCTTCTTCTCCTCCTCCTCCTTCTTCTTCTCCTTCTTCTTCTCCTACTTCTCCTTCTCTTCTTCTTCTCCTTCTTCTTCTTATGCTTCCCCCTCCTCCTCGTCCTCCTCACTCTCCTGCGTTTGAGGAAAGCAGTTCCCACGATCATTGGTTCCACAAGAAAACCCATTTGCTTATATATGCCTATGGCCGTTTTTGATCTGCCTTTCAAGAAGTAATAATATGGTGTTTGTTCCTTGTCTGTTTATTTTTGTTGTGTTGTTTTTGTTGTTGTTTACCGGGCATATGGAGTGCGTTCACGCTTCCATCCACATCAACCGAGGAAGGCCAATGATTTCAAGATCTATAATATGTATACTTGGTATATGATCTCCAAAATGTATATTTAGTATGCGATCTCCAATATGTATATTTGGTATATGATCTCCAATATGTATATTTGGTATGCGATCTCCAATATGTATGTTTGGTATATGATCTCCAGTATGTATACTTGGTCTATGATCTCCAATATGTACATTATCGGTCTTTTGTCAACAAACACACACAGTGATGGCAGTTACAGGTCTGCATACGATGTTGACGAATAGCAATAATGATAACAAACCTTTTAGTTGAACAGAGCCTAATTGGACTCGAACACACACCACACAGGCGCACGGGACAAACGTGCAACCCATTAGACCACACAGCTACCTCTTCCCGCCGCCATGGACCTGGCCAAATGACTACTGGATATAGCCTCTCATCCCAAGCCTTCTCCCATGCAAAAGCCTGAAAAATATCTATGAAAAATGATAAAGAAAAACAAATCACCGAGTTTGTCATGTAAACTTGCCTAATGGAATCCAAATACGTTTCGCGTGTTTCTGAAAATTCGGGGGAGAGAAAAGAAAGAAAGAAAGAAAACAACAACAGCAAAGAAACAAAAGACTGGTCCCTGTGTGTGTTGTTATGATAACAAATATACAGTCCCCCATGTGGGCGGACAGAACAGAAAGGGAAATGTCACGCGACTGTCTGTCTGTCGGTCTGTCGGTCTGTGTGTCTGTGTGTCTGTCTGCCTGCCTGTCTGTCTCGTTTTCTCTTGCTTTATTCTTATACGTTTAATGATTAGGAGTGTTTGTGTGTTAAAACAACGACAATGTGCTGTTGTCTCCAACGTTGGAACATGAAGATTCATTCATTCATTATGCATTCATTCATTCATTCATTCATCTATGCATTCATTCATTCATTCACTCTCTCTGTGTAAACTCTCTCTCTCTCTCTCAGAATCGTTCTAGATTAGCAAAGGAAGAGATGACAGAGTGTTGTGTCGTTCATGTCATGATTCAGAAGAAGATGAAAGTCATTTTATTTTGTTGTCCTAGTCTTCCTGACTCAAGGTTGCAATATACCCAGCCTAAGTTTTATGACAACCCATGCTGCTTCAGATTCAGCTTGCTTTCATCATTCAGGAATCAAACTGTACTGTGT
>NC_134899.1:4478648-4491148 GCF_041734735.1 Babylonia areolata
CTTATTGACGGAAATATGTCTGGAACCAACGATCATCAACATCCTCCTCACGACACGACTTTTGTATTACTTTCAGGTGGGGAAAAAATGATTATCTGCTACATACATGTGGCATCACAACACGGGATAAATAAACAGTCCTCTAAAAGTTTAACTAACATTGGCGAGCGTTATCAGAAAGTGATAATACTGTTCCTCGCATCTCACACGTCGTACAACCATCTAAACTCTATGCCCCACCCCCCACCCCCACCCCCTACCCCGCCCACTTTCCCACTCCTCTGATTGACCCATGGTCCTCCCTCTAGATCAGTTTCAGTTTCAGTAGCTCAAGGAGGCGTCACTGCGTTCGGACAAATCCATATACGCTACACCACATCTGCCAAGCAGATGCCTGACCAGCAGCGTGACCCAACGCGCTTAGTCAGGCCTTGAGAAAAAAAAGAAAAATAAAGAAAGGTGAATAAATAATAGATAAGCTTCCATAAATAAATAAATAATAATTATAATATAAAAAAGATAATAATAATAATAATAATAATAATAATAATAATAATAATAAAATAATGATAATAATAAATAAATAAATAAGACAACAATGATGATAAATAAGCAAATAAATGTAAAACATGAAGACACACATTCACACATACACCCACACATGCATAACAGATATGCCCCAAACACGCAGTTTCACAGATATGAAAGCACAGCACAGTCCCTCTAGAGACAATGTGAGATAGACAGACGGACAAATAGAGACACTGTCACACAGACCAGAAATAAACCAGTCTCATGTCACTGTATATTAGTTAGGGACATCGCCTTTTTCAGCTTTCTCGCGAAGAAGAAATCTACGAAGAGACAGTCCTTCTCTTGACCTCTCGGTACAAGCTGTCATGGACGTGTGCTCTGTGTACGTGTGTGTCTTTTGGGAGTGGGAGGTGTGTGTGTGTGTGTGTGTGTGTGTGTGTGTGTGTGTCTGTGTGTGTGAGTGTGTATGTATGTGTGTGTGTGTGTGTGTGAGAGAGAGAGAGAGAGAGAGAGAGGGTGTGTGTGTGGGTGTGGGTGTGTGTGTGAGTGCCTCTCTCTCTCTCTCTCTCTCTCTCTCTCTCTCTCTCTCGATCTCTCACTTCCCCCTTCTGTCCCCCCTCTCGCTCTCCCTCTCTCTCTCTCTCTCTCTCTCTCTCTCTCATTCTCTCTCTCCCCTTGGGTACTCTCCACATGTTCACCCTTTCCCCCTCTCTCCCACTCTATCTCTGTAACACCTCGGTTGTCTTATTTATGACTCTACCGTCGTTTCCGTCTTTATACCGTAAGTCAGCAGGAATTAACAGGGATTTTCTCTGGAGTCCACAGGGTGTGGGAGCTGACAGTTTTATGTGCATTACCTCTGTTTGTGCGTCTTTTGAGAGAGCACGATTCGTAACAAGCCGGACTCTGAGTCTCTGAGTCAGTCGTATTGTGCAGGCGTCTTGTGAATCTTTGGAGTTTTTATTTTGTTTGTTTATTTGTTTGGTTTTTTTTGTTTTTTGTTGTTGTTGTTTTTTTTGTTTTTTTTTGGGGGGGGGTTCACTCACTTGTGTAAACAAACTGAGTCTATGTTTTAACCCAGTGTTCGGTTGTCTGTGTGTGTGTGTGTGTGTGTGTGTGTGTGTGTGTTTGTGTCTGTGTCTGTGTGTCCGTGGTAAACTTTAACATTGACATTTTCTCTGCAAATACTTTGTCAGTTGACACCAAATTAGGCATAAAAATAGAAAAAAATTCAGTTCTTTCCAGTCATCTTATTTAAAACAATATTGCACCTCTGGGATGGGCACAAAACAATAAAAGATGAAGCCTAATTACGAGGGTCATTCAATAAATAAGGTGAATTTTTCGGTATAAGGACTTCTAATACAGATAGAAGCATACTTTTTTTTAATTTTTTTTTTTTTTGTTTTACTTCTTTTTCACATGGATTTAATTTGTTTTGCAGATTAAAAAAAAATTGAGAGTTTTGGCGATTAACAAAGATGGCCGACCAAGAAGCATGCTCCAGGATTGAACAGCGGTCAGTTATCAAGTTTTTGGTTGCTGAAGGGTGCAAACCAGTTGAAATTCATAGGAGAATGTCAACTGTGTATGGTGCCACATGTTTCAGCCGAAAAAATGTCTACAAGTGGGCTAAATTGTTTAAAGAAGGACGGAGCAGTGTTGAGGATGAAGACAGGCCTGGAAGGCCTACAGAAGTGAGGTCTCCTGAGGTGATCGAATCAGTCAATGACCTCATTCAGTCTGACAGAAGGGTGACAGTGGATGACATTGCAAGGACCTTGCCCCTTCAGACTTTCACCTGTTTGGTCCCTTGAAAGCGTTCACGAGAGGCACGAAGTTTGAAAGTGACGATGAAGTCAAAAGTGTTGTGAGCGACTGGCTGAGACATCAGTCCAAAGATTTTTACGCTGAGGGAATACGGAAGCTTGTGCACAGATGGGAAAAGTGTGTGACAGTGCTGGGAGACTACGTTGAAAAATTTTTAAAAAGTAAGCTTCTATCTGTATTAGAAGTCATTATACCGAAAAATTCACTTTATTTATTGAATGACCCTCGTATATGCAAACTGCATTTACTGTTATATTTATATTTTTTGTATTCTCTAAACTTGGCACTTTGATCTGATATTCTGACCCAACAGCAAGAGCAGTCATTATTATCATTTTTTGTTCAAACAGGAACTTCTTTTGCTAAGCATGGAAGTTTTATTTATTTTGCAAACGTTTTGGTGCAGATAGTAAAAAAGGGAAATTATACAAGGGGACTTAATTTGCTTTAAACTGATCTTTCTCATCTTAAATATTACATTTTGAAATTATACTCAATACATAAAAAGCTTGCTTTTTTTTACGTGTATCACAAGTGAGTCTTGAAGGCCTTGCCTCTCTTGTTTTACTTTTGTTTTATACTTTAGACATGATTCACATATATTCAATGATGAATAAATCAGCTTTATGACACGTAAAGCTGCTCTGTACGTTCAGTGGGGGAATGGAGAAGCAGTACCCAACATGAGCACGTTTTGACGCACACCTGAAAGTACAAGGTGCGTGCGCACAGCATGAAACGGCACGACAGTTCCAGTTTCTCAAGGAGGCGTCACTGCATTCGGACGAATCCATATACGCTAAACCACCTCTTCTAGAGGGAGGCCTGACAACAGCATCACCGAACGCGCTTTGTCAGGCCTTGAGTGCATGCAACACTTTTTTGTTGCCATGGGATCTTTTACAGTGTGTCAAGTGTGTGCTGCACACGGGACCTCGGTTCATCGTCTCATCCGAGTGACTAGACGCCCTGTTTGATTTTCCGGTCAAAGTTGGGAACTCAGAACTCAGAAATATTTCACTGCAAGGCCTCAGAACTCAGAAGTATTCGACTGCAAGGCCACCGGCATGTTTGCAAAGGAGGTACATACATACATTCAAGACACACAAAACACCAAAATTAAAAGGGTGGAGGGACACAAAATTTCTTAACTGAAAAGTAGACAAATAAAGATCTTATTTCGTAACAGTTCCTGCAATTATACGGGTTTTTTTAATTGTTTGCTTTGTTGTTGTTGTTGTTCTTAATTGTAAACATTTGTATTATCATGTCATTTCTTCTACTCTCTTCTTACGTGTGTACATTTGTTTCTGAACAATTTAGTGGGATTCCATCCCAGACCCTCACTGGCACTATACTGGCAGATAAGCGTCTTAAAGATTCTGCCACCTTGCACAACACACACACACACACACACACACACGCATTCTACATTTTGTATACCCCCTATTATGTTTGTGTATATAAATGCATGTCTTATTTATGTGCGCTTATTATATCGAATTCTGATTGTGTGGATATTGTATTTTGCATTCTATTATTTCATATATATTCGGTTTTTCTCCCCGTAATTTTCTGTTTACTGCAGTCTAGATCACTGGGCACAACATAACGTGGGTTTCATAACCACACACACACACACACACAGAGAGAGAGAGAGAGAGAGAGAGAGAGAGGGAGAGAGTATACACAAACAAACACAAGCGCACTCCAAAAACAACTCCCACAAATTCCGTCCCTTTCCTATTTTCTCTCTCTCCTTCTCCTCATCCACAACCAGCATGTTTACACAGTCCTCTCATTTTCCACTTGAACACAAGAGCGCAAGATACCCAGCCAGACTCAACAGAGATTCAGCAAAATCACGCAAAGCCAGTGACACAAAAGCAGACACATAGGCCATTTCGGTCTGGTCGGCAAAGAATGCATCACTAGAAAGTCCAGCCATGTCTCTGCAGTGGCTGATCTAAGCCACAGATGTGCTGGCAATGTGGGGGGGGGGATGGTATCAAGAGTTGGCATCAGACGGTGATTTGGTCGTAAAGGATTCACAGGTTGTTGGTGTTTTGTTGTTGTTTTTTTCTTATAACATGGCTTAGTCTTTATTGTCGACGGCTAAAATAAGAATGTTTATCACCAGTGCAATGCATTCGACATGATAATTTTACTTTCACACATGTGCAACCCCCCCACCCCACCCATACACACACATTCTCTCTCTCTCTCTCGGTCTCCCTCTGTTTGTGTTTGTCTCTGTCTGTCTCTCTCTCTCCTCGGTCTCCTTCTGTCTGTCTTTGTCTGTCTCTTTCTCTTTGTCTCTTTCTTTCTCTCTGTCCTTCTTTCTCTTAGCCCCTTGTCTAAACTCTCTCTCTCTCTCTCTCTCTCTCTCTCTCTCTCTCTCTCTCTCTCTCTGTCTGTCTCCTTCCTTCTCCTTTACCCTCTCTTTCTTTCTTTCACTCTCAGCCCTTCTCCCTCTCTCTCTGTCTCCGTGCATCGCTCTGCCCTTCCGGCTGTCTGTCTCCTCTCTCTGTCTCTGTCTGTTTGTCTGTCTGTCTCTCCTCTCTTCCTCCTTCTCTCTCCCCCCCCCCCCATCCCCCCTGTCTGTTTCTTCCCTTCCCCCCATCGTCTCTCTCATTTTCTACCCAAACATGCTCGTATAAAAAAAAATTCTGTGTGTGCGTGGATGTGTATGTGTGTGTGTGTGTGTGTGTGTGTGTGTGTTTGTGTGCATAGATGTGTGTATGTGCATGTGTGTGTGTGTGTGTGTGTGTGTGTGTGTGTGTGTGTGTGTGTGTGTGTGTGTGTGTGTGTGTGTGTCTGAGTGAATGTTTGCGTGTGGGCGGCATGTGTACGCGTGCGTGTTACCGTCTGAACCTGTGTGTCTGGGCAAGCAGACCAGCAGCCAGCAATCAATACTTTTGCATCTGTGTGAGGTTTTACAGGGGCAAGGAAAGCACGTGGCTGCACGATCTCTAACACTCACATTATGCAGAAGAGAGAAACGGCTTTGTAGGTGTTCCTTTTTACCTGTGGAGAATGGGGGATGGGAGATTACATGAAGTGTTGTGTGTAGCTTGATGAAGACTAAGCATACTGAACGCTGGTAATGATAATGATACTCCTCCTCCTCCTACTACTACTACTAATGATGATGATGATCCACGCCCCCCCCCCCCCCCCCCCCCCCCCCCCCCCCCCCCCCCCCCCCCCCCCCCCCGGCTTGCAGAGCGAGAAAACAAAAAAGGTCGTATTACGTCATGGGCTTTTCTGGGTGTGTACTGCCTTTCTTCGGACAAACTTTTCGTCGACAGAGTTCGATCACATCATTTTATTCGCACAGACTGAACCAAACAATAAAAACTATGTCGTCACAAAGGTCTTTAGAACTCAAGACATACACAGCATTTTAAAAGAAAGCAGCGCGGTAAGTTTAATACTTTAAAATCTTCTCTCTTTTTTTCTTTCTTTTTTTTCAGCAGATTCTTCCGATCGAGATCTGGCGTAAACAAATGACAGAAACCAGATCACGTAATCGGACCAGCCGCCGTGGCGAAGTGGTTAGCGTCGCGGACTGACGGCTGGGAGGACGCGGGTTCGAATCTCAGCGGAGGTGGGTTTTTCGGCCCGTGGCCAGCTCCTACCCAGAGTTGAGTGTGCTGTGGGCTTAAATGGGGAGACTGGGACCACACTGTCGAGTGTTATCCACTTCAAGGATGCGTCTTTGAGTGTGTTGCTCTAATTACCTGACCAACACTGCAAGTGTCTGTATCTCTCGGGCCTGGTTAACGCCGGGATATCATTATGACAGGAAGCGTAGAGTACAGCCTCATCACGCAGTCCCAAACCAAAATGGACCTCCATAGCAACATCGTCATCATCATCGTCATCCTCCTCCTCTTTCATCGTAATCAATATAAACAAAATAGTCTCAAAGTCTGTGGCCTTCCATGCCCTGCTCTCATGGTGACCTCAGTTTCGATACCCTTCCACTTCCGTGCTTGGGGTGAGTCCTGTCAATGTCGTCAGTGTCGGCAGATTCATGGGAGGCTGTTGTTTGAGGGACGTGGTGGCGGTCTCCACTCTGGGAGGGACGCTCACTCAGTCTGGCTCCGCGACTAAGCCATTATTGTCGTTAGTAGGGGGCTTAGTAGGTGGTGTCCTCAGTACGTTAAAACAGAACAGGCACCACTGAACACCACCGAAGTGACTCAGCAGCAGCGCAGGGTCTCCTCTGGGGTGTGGCTTCCTGGCGACCTAACATCGATGGTTCCCTGTGGACTGCCGACGCTGGAACTGCGACGGACGAACCCGGGTGTGGCCGTGTATGGGGGAATCTAAATGAGCGGCGTGGGAGTAATGCCACTGAAACGGTGCAGATGATGGGACAGCAAAAAACCAAAAACAAAACAAAAACAAAAAAAATCACGTAATCGGCTTGGAACCTTTGTCTTGAAACGGAATATATGTAATAGATCCCGTCGACAGTTGTCCAAAATAATAATTTCCCTCAATTTCACAAAGACATGAAAAAATATGCGTGCTGTGGAAACAATGATGCTTCAATCTGATATTCCATGTGTCAAGTCTCTCCAAATCGAAGCCAGAGGATTCTCTGTGTTGAATTCTAAATAGATCAGTTCAAATACTTGAATGGCAGAGATTTAACAAGAAACACGCTAAAAGTAAACGAAAAAGATTAAAGCAAATAACTGGTGTAATAATAAAACGAAAAATAACTTGTAAACTTACAAAAATACTCACCGAAATAGTTAGAAATCCTTTTGTCGGAACAAGCGATTTCCACCACGAAATTTCAGCATTTCGGTCATCAAGAAAAACCGGAAATGGAGACGCGCATGCGCACGCCGTTCTCGCTAAAATAAACCGGGGAGTCTCGACGAAAATCCGACGAAAGTGGGCCTTCACAACCTCCTTATTGAAGACCACTCATTGACTCCTACAGACACGTTTTCGAGTCGATGAATAGACCATAAAGCACTTTGAGTTCAGTTTGAGGCGAGAGGGAAAAAAATGTGCAATACAGTTCATTGCAGTGATCATGATGATGAGCTGAGCTCAGTTTAAGGAAGGAGAGAGATGAAAACGTGCAACACGATCCACGATTGTGATTATAATGATGGTGATGATGATGATGATGTTGATGATGACGATGAACTCAGTTTGAAGAGAAAGAGAGAGAGAGAGAGAGAGAGAGAGAGAGAGAGAGAGGAAAAAACGTGCAACGCATTTCATTACTATCATGAAGCTGATGAACTCAGTTTCAAGTTTAAAAGAAACCAATGCTTGAAACACGTGTTGTTACTGTTATGATTATTATTATATTGTATTGCATTATATTGCATAGCATTGCATTGTACTGTATTGTACTCCATTGCATTGCAACACGTTGCATTGTACAGTTTTGGATTGTAATTCTCTTTTGTCACAACATATTTTTCTTTGTGAAATTCAGGCTGCTCTCCCCGGAGAGAGAGCGTCGCTACACTGAGAGCGTCGCCCATTATTTCTTTTTTGTTTGTAAATAAATATATTTCTTTTCCTATCAAAGCTGATTTTTTCTACAATTTGTTTTCCATTGACAACACTTTTGTTGCCGTGGTTTCTTTTACGTGCGCTAAGACACGTCCCTATTCCCCAAACTGTCATCACACGGGTTGTCAATCGTACGTCACGTCATTTGAGGTGAGTATGACGACTGAAATCCCGACTGTAAGAGACAGACAGCGTGAGAAGGATGTTGATAATCGTTGGTTCCAGACATGCTTCCGTCAATAAGAATGTACATACATACATACATACATACATACATACATACATACATACATACATACGTACAGCGGGGCTGGTACTGCTGTTTGCTACCATCGATGCTGTGATGATTGACTCCCCTCCCCCGTGTTTCTGCAGGCATGTCACTGACAGCGCACTGTCTGTATGTCTGTCTGTATGTCTGTACGTTCATTCAGCATGCAAATTAACAAAGAATGAGGTTAGGAGATGAAATGATTAACAAATAGTAAAGAGTGGTAACTCTCTCCATTCACAAGGTACACAACTTCAAGGCAGTGCTGCTAACGCTACCGATTCAGCAAGCACACAGGTGAATTAAAGGTACACTGGAACAAACCCAGACACTTCCTCTTTCCCTGTGTGCTAGCTGAATCGGTAGCGTAAGCAGCACTGACCTGTGAAGTTGTGTATTTTGTGAATAGAGAGAGTTACCATTCTTTACTCTTTGTTAATCATTCAGCATGCAGTTATTCCAATATGTTTTTGGATTTTTGTTGTTGTTGTTGTTGTTTTGAGCAAAAATGATTAGTTAAATTCAAGTAACTTTTTAATGTAAGTAAACTTGTCTAAAGTTAGGTATGTGGCCGCTGATGCTTGTATGGAAGGTAATCACTGTGATCCCGTGGGCTTAGTGCATTGTTGAACATTTCTAAGATTTTCTTACACTTTGCTTTTACGTCATCCATGCCCCAAAAGTGGTTGCAGGATGAGAATATCTTTAAATCTGTGTGTGTGTGTGGGGGGGGGGGGGTGAAACCTAATTATGAGATGTGTGTGAATCAAGTGTACTCCTGTCATAAATCTACAAAGATGCAAAAGCCATCCAAACCATACCACTGAGCTATTTGCGGCCCGATTCATATCCTTTAAAAAAAACCGTCTAAATACAGAAACTGCACAACTGCACGAAAACTGCCTGTTTCCAGCCCCTCTGGGCTTTAGAGACAATCCCGGTTGATTCCTGTTGGATTGTGGTATAAAGACGGAAATGGTCTGACGTCATAAATAGCACATGTTGCAGCGAGAGGGGGTGGGGAGAGAAAGACAGGCAGATAATAAGACAGGCAGAGACACAGGCAGACAGAGAGCGAAAAACAGACAGACAGACAGGCAGGCAGGCATGCAGACAAACAGACAGACAGACAGAAAAAGATGGGAGGAGGGAAAGAGAGTGGGAGACAAACGAGGAGAAGAAAAGGAGAGGCAAATGGTTTGATTACTATGCAAATGCTGCTACGAAATGAATCACTTTCAAGAGCAGAAAAAAATGGGGAAAAAAAGAAAGGAGAAGAAAAAGGAAGAAAGAAAGAGGCAATGAAAGATACAAAGGAATGCAGGGAGAGGGAGGGAGAGAGAGAGGGAGAGAGAGAGGGAGAGAATGAATGAATGAATTTTCCATAATGAGGGAAGTGGAATAAGCAAGGACAGAGAGAGAGAGAGAGAGGGAGAGAGAGAGGGGGGGAGAGAATGAAGGAATGAATGAATTAATTTTCCATAATGAGGGAAGTGGAATAAGCAAGGACAGAGAGAGAGAGAGGGAGGGAGGGAGATAAATCCTCCTGTTCATCATCCATAAATAAACCTTGACTTTATTTGACGATTGTGTGATGTATATATATAGGAATAAGATAGATACTCTGCTGAATGAAGAATCTATCAGAATCTCACCAATACCCAGAGGCTCTGTCAAATAATCACACTGAGAGAAACGACCATTAGTGGCTGGAATCAAACTCTCGAGCCTATATCATTCTTGTTCGTTCTATCTCTCGATCCTATATCATTCTTGTTCGTTCTATCTCTCGATCCTATATCATTCTTGTTCGTTCTATCTCTAGAGCCTATATCATTCTTGTTCGTTCTATCTCTTTAGCCTATATCATTCTTGTTCGTTCTATCTCTCGATCTTATATCATTCTTGTTCATTCTATCTCTTTAGCCTATATCATTCTTGTTCGTTCTATCTCTCGATCTTATATCATTCTTGTTCGTTCTATCTCTCGATCCTATATCATTCTTGTTCGTTCTATCTCTCGAGCCTGTATCATTCTTGTTCGTTCTATCTCTCGATCCTATATCATTCTTGTTCGTTCTATCTCTCGAGCCTATATCATTCTTGTTCGTTCTATCTCTCGAGCCTGTATCATTCTTGTTCGTTCTATCTCTCGAGCCTATACCATTCTTCTTCGTTCTATCTCTCGAGTCTATATCATTCTTGTTCGTTCTATCTCTCGAGCCTATATCATTCTTGTTCGTTCTATCTCTCGATCCTATATCATTCTTGTTCGTTCTATCTCTCGAGTCTATATCATTTTTGTTCGTTCTATCTCTCGATCCTATATCATTCTTGTTCGTTCTATCTCTCGATCTTATATCATTCTTGTTCGTTCTATCTATCGATCCTATATCATTCTTGTTCGTTCTATCTCTCGATCCTATATCATTCTTGTTCGTTCTATCTATCGATCTTATATCATTCTTGTTCGTTCTGTCTCTCGATCCTATATCATTCGTGTTCGTTCTATCTCTCAAGACTGTATCATTCTTGTTCGTTCTATCTCTCGAGCCTGTATCATTCTTGTTCGTTCTATCTCTCGATCCTATATCATTCTTGTTCGTTCTATCTCTCGATTCTATATCATTCTTGTTCTTTCTATCTCTCGATCCTATATCGTTCTTGTTCGTTCTCTCTCTCGATCCTATATCGTTCTTGTTCGTTCTATCTCTCGAGCCTGTATCATTCTTGTTCGTTCTATCTCTCGATCCTATATCATTCTTGTTCGTTCTATCTCTCGATCCTATATCATTCTTGTTCGTTCTATCTCTCGATCCTATATCATTCTTGTTCGTTCTATCTCTCGATCTTATATCATTCTTGTTCGTTCTATCTCTCGAGTCTATATCATTCTTGTTCGTTCTATCTCTCGAGCTTATATCATTCTTGTTCGTTCTATCTCTCGAGCCTGTATCATTCTTGTTCGTTCTATCTCTCGATCCTATATCATTCTTGTTCGTTCTATCTCTCAAGACTGTATCATTCTTGTTCGTTCTATCTCTCGAGCCTGTATCATTCTTGTTCGTTCTATCTCTCGAGCGTATATCATTCTTGTACGATGTATCTTTTCATTATCGTGTTCTTGGTCATCTAAATTAGCAGGCCTGTCTTTCTTTCTTTTCTTTTTCTTTTTGTTTTCTTTCTTTCTTTGTGGCGCGAAGTGGTTAGCGTCGCAATATTAAAAACAGGGAGGACGCAGGTTCCAGTCCTACCAGAGTGTGGATATTTTCGGCGCGTGGCTGGCTCCTGTGTGTGGTCAGGTGTATTAAGGGCTCAAATGGGGGAGACATGGACTGCCACATAGCCATGGGCCCCATCCACTTCACGGATGTATCTTTGGGAGGAATTCATTTCTAAAGCAGTGGTAACTCAAAATATACTAAAATAGTTTTCGTCAACAGTCAATAATAATAATAATAATAATAATAATAATAATAATGATAATAATAATAATAATAATAATAATAATAATAATAATAATAATAATAATAATAATAATAATAATAATAATAGGACATTTGGTACGCCCAATCTAATGATACAAAAGCCCTGGTCGTTTACAAAAAAGACAACAACAACAAAAAATGCATACTAAAAGCACACAAATACACCCGCACACACAGATCATCCCGTTCCAGCTCTATTCCACAAACCCACACCCACTCCACACAAGATGTACACACACACACACACACACACACACACACACGTGCGCACACACACACACACACACACACACACACACACACACACACGTGCGCACGCACATCCCGACACTAAAGTGTTTTTGTGTTTTTTTTCCCTTTGTGCGTGAAGCAGGCCATTAAATATGTAGAGCAATCTGAGGGGGGCCGGGGGGGGGGGGGGGGGTTGGGGGGGGGGTATGTATTTTTTGTGTGTTATGGCCTATCCTTACCATTGCTTCAACAGCAGGACAAAAAAGAAAGGTTTTTTTTGTTCTTTTGAGTGCGTTTGATCGATTATTGCAGTAAGAAAGAGTCACTGTTATGTTAACCAGATTCAGAAAGAGATGTTCACTTCAGGATACATTGCTCTTTTGTTTATTGATTTACTGATTTTCACAGATGATGATTTCTAATTAATGGTGATAATAATCACCATTATGATAGAAAAAAAAATATATATATATATAATGATGATAATATCATTTATTTTCAGTCTAATATCATCTTAGATGAACAGACTATAAATGAATAAACGAACGAAGCACTTTTGTTTATTTATTTATTTATTTATTCATTTATTTATT
>NC_134899.1:4493648-4498648 GCF_041734735.1 Babylonia areolata
CCTGATGGAAGTGACGTGTAGCTGACGACTGATGATGCACAGTGATGTGCCGGCTGGGACAGAGGGCTTTTGGGCGTTCTCTGGGGCTGGACAACGATGGCCACTCCGTCCTTTTGCCCATGATGGCTCATCTCGTTTTCTGTTGTCCGCTGATGGCCTAGAGGTAACGCGTCCGCCTAGGAAGCGAGAGAATCTAAGCGCGCTGGTTCGAATCACAGCTCAGCCGCCGATATTTTCTCCCCCTCCATTAGACCTTGAGTGGTGGTCTGGACGCTAGTCATTCGGATGAGACGATAAACCGAGATCCCGTGTGCAGCATGCACTTAGCGCAAGTAAAAGAACCCAGGGAAAAAATACAAAAAATGGGTGGCGCTGTAGTGTAGCGACGCGCTCTCCCTGGGGAGAGCAGCCCGAATTTCACACAGAGAAATCTGTTATGATAAAAAGAAACACAAATACAAATACTATGGATGTATGTATGTCTGTGTCTTTGTCTCCTCTCTCTCTCTCCCTCCCTCTCTCTCTCTTTCTCCCTACAACACATGATAGATGGCTTTAAACAGGATTGGGCAAGCAAACTCAACGGGAGTGATCGTTATGAAACATATGGGTCATTCAAATCTTTATTATAACCTGAAAAATACTTATTTCATCTTACCATTAGTAAATTTTGATCGGCTTTCATTAAGTTCCGTTTTGGCTTAAATGAACAAAAAGTAAATCGGCGTTATCGTGATGTTCTGAAAACCTGTTCATGTTTTGGCAGAATAGAGGACGAATTACATGTATTAACACCCTGTCCATTATATAATGATCTCAGAAAGAAATATTTGCACAAGCATATGCAAAATTTTAGAAATCTATCATTACCATTTCTGCTGCAAAACAAAAGATGCAATGTGACCAGAGATGTTGCAATGTTTGTTTTTTTATGCATTAAGACTGAGAGAAGAGCACTTTAAGCCCTAAACAGAAATGTCAGCCTTGTGCTTTTCATTTAGTTTACTTGTTCTCAGTGAGCTGACTGTGTATTTAGTGGATTGTTTCGTTCTTCCTGTTTCATTTTAGTTAAGATGTGTGTGCAGCACGTGCACCGCAAACTGTATACAGGTCAGCGACCTTACATTACAATTCTTGCGTTCTTGCGTTCTTTTTCTCCCTCTTTCTCTCTCTCTCCTTTCTCTCTCTCTCCTTTCTCTCTCTCTCTCACTTTCTTTTATTTCTTCTCTTCTCTTCTTTACTCTCTCTTACTCTCACTCCCGGCCTCTCTCTCTCTCTCTCTCTCTCTCTCTCTCTGTCTGTCTGTCTCTATGTCTCTCTCTCTGTGTCTCTCCCTCTCTCTGTCTCTCTCTATGTCTCTCTCTCACTACCCTCTTCCTCTCTTCATTCTATATTGTTTCCTCTTCATTCTCTCTTATGCTTTTTTTTCTTGCTTTTATACCCCAGGACCGGATAGAAACATTACTTGGAAATTGTATTTATCTCTTCTTCTTCTTCTTCTTCTTCTTCTGCGTTCACTCGTACGCACACGAGTGGGCTTTTACGTGTATGACCGTTTTTACCCCGCCATGTAGGCAGCCATACTCCGTTTTCGGGGGTGTGCATGCTGGGTATGTTCTTGTTTCCATAACCCACCGAACGCTGACATTGATTACAGGATCTTTAACGTGCGTATTTGATCTTCTGCTTGCATATACACACGAAGGGGGTTCAGGCACTAGCAGGTCTGCACATATGTTGACCTGGGAGATCGTAAAAATCTCCACCCTTTACCCACCAGGCGCCGTCACCGTGATTCGAACCCGGGACCCTCAGATTGACAGTCCAACGCTTTAACCACTCGGCTATTGCGCCCGTCGTATTTATCTCAATACCCCGGAAAATCGGACGCTCGTGTGTTCTCTCTGGGCATACAGTTGGCAGGAGTTATGAGTTCCCTCTCTTATCGCGTGCTCTCTCTCTCTCTCTCTCTCTCTCTCTCTCTCTCTCTCTCTTGTCTGATTCCTGTCGTGTGTATTTCTGTGTGTCCCAGCCTTCTCTGTCATGTATTTCTCCTTCTCTTTCACACGTGGAATAGATCTGAACAGTTCCAGATTCTTCTCAAACGTTACGCCGCTTTAGAGAGAGAGAAAAAAAAAAAGAAGTCAATATTTCCTATTTCCCTTCCACCCCTCCTCGACAGATATTCAATGCGCCAAAGACCCATACTGATAAATTACGTTGATGTTTATTCTTATCAATACCCCCCCAACCCCGCCCCCCCCTCCCCGCCCCCCCTTTTTTATTTTTATTTTTTTGTTTACTCCTTTCAACAAACCTCAGAATGATGCATACAGTATTCCCAAGACCCGTGCTATTTGCTGATAAAACACTGATTCAATATTTCCCCCTTTTTACCTTCTCTACAAAAGACATTTGAAAAGAGACAGAGACAGAGATGGAGACGAACAGACGGACAGACAGACAGACAGAGACAGGGATAGAGACAGATAGACAGAGACGCAGCGACAGAGACCCAGAGACGGACAGAGACAGAGAGATAGAGGGAAGAGAGAAAGAGAGAGAGACAAACACGGAGAGAGAAAGAGACGGAGACAGACAGACAGACAGACAGACACACACACACACACACACACACACACACACACACACACACACACACACACACACACACAGCAAGAAACGGCCCACGCAAACGCTCAGGCGTCATTGCCTGTTTCCATAGCAGACTCTGACCACACCTATATCAATGGCAGGAAGGTGGTAAAGGGCGGAAGTGTCGTCGGATCATGCCACCCGCCCCTACCAGCCAGCTCCCTCTATCTTACGGCAGCTCTCGAAATAGAACAGTATAGAACAGAATAGAAACACCATGCTTGGCTGATCACGTTGAAAGTATCCGGTTCTTGGCGATGAAAAAGGTCTTGCAGGGATACCGGAAAGTTGTCGTTAGGAGTGAGAGTGTCTGTGCCATTGTGAACTTTGTACCGCAGCAACTCACGACTGTCTCTGGTTGTTAACTATAAGCGTCATATATTTATTACAAGTGTCTGTTTGTTTTTGTTTGTTTATTTTTGTTGTTGTTGTTGTTGTTGTTGTTTTATAACAGTTTATATATGTCATATCTTAGACGTGGTCGTGAGATGATTAATCAGAAATGTTGACATTTGTCCTGTGATAAACCGTGTAATTCACCGGTGCAAAGATGTGGGCTATGAAGTCCAAACTCCAAAAGACTAAAATAGCCACCTATTGCATTGTATTGTATTGTATTGTATTGCATTGCATTGCATTGTATTGTATTGTATTGTATTGTATTATATTGTATTCTCTGTGTGAAATTCGGGTTGCTGTCCTGGAGGAGACCGCCTTGTTAGAGTGTGGCACCACACATATTTTCTTCTTGTTTTCTGCCTGCAAGTGAATTTCCGTGACTATCAATGTGGATTTTTCTACAGAATCTCGCTAGGGACAACAGTGGTGGTCTGGACGCTAGTCATTCAGATGAGACGATAAACCGAGGTCCCGTGTGCAGCATGCACTTAGCGCACGTAAAAGAACCCACTGCATCAAAAGGGTTGTTCCTGGCAAAATTCTGTAGAAAAATCTACTTCGATAGGAAAAACAAAATAAAACTGCACGCATGAAAAAATTACGAATTATGGGTGGCGCTGTAGTGTATCGACGCGCTCTCCCTGGGGACAGCAGCCCGAATTTCACACAGAGAATTATGTTGAGATAAAAAGAAATACAAAATACAGCTAACTCAAAGTCGAGTGGAGAGGACTAAAAAAAAAAAAATAATAATAAAAAAATAAATAAATAAAAAATTCCGGTCCATAATATATAGAATTCGAACCCGGGGACATTAGCTTCTTAGTTGGCCGCATTAACCGCCAGGCCACCGCTACCGCCGTGCGTCACGTCAGCACACATGATCTCAAATGTGCGACCTGAATGAGCCAAGGTCGACCTCGTGGGGCTGTATTCAAGAGACCATCGTTCCTGTAAAGGTGTACGTGCGGGCAAATCTACACGAAGCGAGACAAACTGTCCGAGGGTAGGCAGTATCCGGTATTCAGGAACACTCGAGTCTTCCCGCGCGCGGGTCTTCAACCCCAAAGACAAAATTTTCCCTTACTACCTGCCAAGGCTGACTGTTCACGAAGCAGAGATAAATATGGCTGGATCCTTTTGCTGCATGTGAATCGTGGACCTTAAGAGCTGAAATAGAAAAGAGAATACAGTCCACTGAGATGAGATGCTTTCAAAGACTCCTGGGCATCTCCTACAAAGATCATATCACGAGCGAAGAAGTTTGAAACAGAATCAGGCAAGTCACTGGGCCCTACGAAGACCTGTTGACCTTGGTCAAAAGACGCAAGCTAAAATGGTATGGCCATGTCATGAGATCATCAGGGCTTGCCAAGACATTCCTGCAGGGCACAGTGCAAGGGGGGAGAAGGAGAGGCAGACAGAGGAAGAGATGGGAGGACAACATCCCAGAATGGACGGGCTTGAGGTTGAGCGATACAATCAGGTCAGAAAACCGAGAGGACTGGAGGATGCTGTTTGCCAGATCACCTGTGGCGCCCCAACGGTCCACAAGACTACGGGAAAGGTGAAGGTGAAGGTGAAATTGTTGAAAGAAAAACAGGTGTGCTGTCCGGTGAGACCGTGAAGTTTTTAGGGAGCGCGGGGAAAATCTGATCGATATTTTCGATGAGCTTATCAACAAATTTCGTTTTGACGAGGACATATTTGGGGAATTATAATGCAATAAGTGGAACACGACTTAAACGTGTAAACAGGTTTGCTGTTCTTCCACACAACACTCGACACACCAGCTTGTCCAAAACAATCATGCAAGGCACCATCGAGGGCGGGAGAAGAAGAGGAAGACAGCGGGAGAACTGGCATGAGAACATCAAACAATGGACCGGACTCCACACACATGAGCTGCTGCCGACAGAGACAGATGGAGAAGGGAGGTTGCGTCT
>NC_134899.1:4506148-4513648 GCF_041734735.1 Babylonia areolata
TCTTTTGGACTCTAAGAAATAATCACATCAAAGCTGTATCCTATCTAAAATGAGACGGAGAGATACAGAGTGGAAATGGCGGGCAGGAGAGCGGGAGAGAGAGAAGAAAGGAGAGAGAATGTGGCAGAGAGAAAGACAAATACCTCGAGCTAGACAAACAGACAGACAGAATGACAGACTGATACAGAGACAGACAAACAGACAGACAGAATGACAGACTGATACAGAGACAGACAGACAGACAAACAGAATGACAGACTGATACAGAGACAGACAGACAGACAAACAGAATGACAGACTGACACAGAGACAGACAGACAGACAGAATGACAGACTGATACAGAGACAGACAGACAGAGATAGAGAGAAACGCGATGTAGAAAGAGAAAAACAGAGAGACAAACACACGGACAGACAAACACTCGCACACGCTTTGGACCCGACAAAACAGGCCGATAAGTGTGTGTGTGTCTCTCTCTCTCTCTCTCTCTCTCTCTCTCTCTCTCTCTCTCTCTCTCTCTCTCTCTCAATCTATTGATCAATTGTCACGCTTTTTTCTTCAAGCCTGCTGTTGCCATAGGGATACAAATCAGACTCAAATCACGTGGAATTACCCTTCCTACAAAAAAAAAAAAAAACCCAAAAAACCCAAACAAATAAAAACAACTCTAGAGCTGCTATGTCTCTCGGAACGATATTAATGGTTAACTAAAGTACATTAAGCATGGAAGAGGGACGGAGAGAGAGAGAGGGAGAGAGAGAGAGGTGAGTGTGTTGTAGTGGTAGCAGCAGCAGCAGCAGCAGCATTAGAAGACGAAGAAGAAAGAAAGAACCCGGTCGAACCTTCCTGGTCTGGCGCATTGCCAGTAGTCCACCGCTCCACAGTTTCTACAGGTGATGGGTCTGACGACACGTACGTCAGGTAACTGCCCCTCTTTCCTTATTAAACAATTTTCTTTCCAGATGATAGTGTTGCGGATATGTAATCAGTATGCACGTGTGGTGTTGTTTATTTACGCCTCCATGAACCTGAAACTTAAAGAAGGTGTGCCATGCAACGGTATATATATATATTTTTTTTTTGAAAGATATACAAATGTCCAAGAGTTGGCTTTCTTTCTGTCTATCCTTCTCCACCCCCCCCCCTCTCTCTCTCTCTCTCTCCCTTAGCAATCGTGAACATAACAATCAGAAATCACACCAAATGAGCACAGACTGCCCTCACTGATTTTGTTAACTTCTCTACAAGGTATCTGGTTTCATAGAATTCATTCCACAAGGAACGCTTCTGAAATGACAGTTCATGCTTCCGTCACAACTGCTTTTTTTGTGTGTGCGAATTCCACGTAAATAATGTATCATTTCGATTTCATTCATGGACACATGTTTGGAAATTGAGTTAAAAGCAGTAACCTTGCTCCTGCGTTCTTACTATGCAAAAGCTGCCTGTGTTTGATAGAAAAAATAGCGGGTCATTGTGGAAAATGACGGCAACAGTTTCACTTTCAGTTTCAAGGAAGCGTCAAGCCGGGTGGACTGATCCATATACGCTGGACTGCATCTGCTGTTCAAAAAAAGGCAGAGCGGATGCCTCACCTTCACATAAACCAAACACGAAGGTCAGGCCTTGAAAGTCCATCTCGTGTGTGTATAAACTATTAATATGATTTTTTTTTTAAATGAATGAAATGATTAAACAAAAAATTAACGCATTGGTATACAATGAAGTGAAAGAAGGCAAATGAGGTGAGACTGTCAGAATTTTTTTTAAAAGCACACCACAAAAGCAAAGCCCTGGGGCACACCCAAACAGAGCACATAGACAACTCCACAATCCTCAAATAATGCTTTTTTTCTAAGGTGTCAGGAAACCAAACCACAAAACAAATTACAATAATCGCGTCGATTATCGCGATATATCAAGCCCAGTTGTTGAACTGAGGGATCAGGCCTATCAAATGCTGCACGGAAGTCAGAAAACAAGTCAGACGTTTGTGCATCTTTATCAAAGAATCGTGAAGAACATTTGTCAAATTCGGTGTCCCTCACGCTTGTGCAAAGCCGTCCTTAAAGTTCAGAGCAAACTGTGCATTAAACTCCGAAAAGAATTCTTCAAGTCTGATCGAGGAGGTTTCCTCCGTAGTATAAACTCTCTCTGTGTATCTCTCTCTCTCTGCGTCTGACAATCTCTATCTCTGTCTCTTTCTGTCTCTCTGCCTCTCTCTCTCCCCCTCTTTTTTATTCTTTGTCTGCCTCTCTCTCTCTCTCTCTGGCACTGAGGACAGGGTTCCGTGACAGACATCAAACAAGGGGATGCGCTATACCGTCCTAACCCAAGTGAAAGAGAACTGTAACCATTAGCAACAATGGTGATCTCTGTCAGGTCCACACACAGAGAGAGAGAGAGAGAGAGAGAGAGAGAGAGAGAGAGAGAGAGAGAAGGGAGGGACACAAACATTACAAAATCCAATCTAAATCCACACGACACGATCTCTGCAACAACAACAACAACAACACATACATCACCTGAGCAAAACATGGATCGCCAAATACCACATATAATAAGCAAGATGTATGCATAGGGAACGTGATGTATCTTATCATCTGTTGACACCTGAAGGGGGACATACAGACCAATGAAGACAGACACACAAACACATATTGTGTGCGTATGTGTTCGTTGGTGCGTGCGTTCGTGTGTGTGTGTGTGTGTGTGTGTGTGTGTGTGTGTGTGTGTGTGTGTGTGTGTGTGTGTGTGTGTGTGTGTGTGTGTGTGTGTGTGTGTGTGTGCGTGTGTGCATTGTACTGATATACATTAATTCATTTGTTGGTTGTTGAATTTGTTGTTATTGTTGTTCAATATTTTATTATTTAATATTTATTTTTTTAATAGTCTTAACTTGTGGGGGGGGGGGGGCGGGGGGGGATTGGGGGGGGGGGGCAGGCGGGGAGGGGCTTTCTATTATTCTATTGACGATTGTATGTTTATTTTCATAAAGAGCCTGTGATTGCACAAGTTAATTTCATTGTGGATTAATGAATTGTTTTTTGATTAATTGATTTGATTTGATTTGATTGACTCGAAATGGGCGGCGTTGCGGGGAGCGAGGGTGATTCGGTAATGCCACTCAAACAAGAGAGATGATTGGACAGCTAAAAGAAGAAAGAAATGAGAAGGAAAAAAGTTTTTAAAAAATCAAATAAAAGCAGTGTGATATCCTCAGAAGGGAGCAGCAATGACCTCATTAATGGAAGGGGAGAGAACATTGCACACAGGCTCTTCTGTAAGGAAAACAATTAAAACATAAGGACAGACACGCAAATGTCTCCATACAAGATTCAGCACTGTATAGATACACTTATACACTATTATCATAATTAGTAGTAGTAGTAGTAGTAGTAGTAGTCGTAGAAGTAGTAGTAGTCGTAGTAGTGGTAGCAGTAGTAGTAGTGGTAGTAATAGTAACATTCCTATTATTATTATTCTTATTCGCATTATTATGATTATTATTACTGTTGTTGTTGTTGGTAATATTGCTATCATTGACTTTTAATTCTTAGATGCACATGTATTCAATGGCGCCTTGGATGTTGTATCGGAAGTGGGGGAAGGGGATAGTCAGACAAACAGGGAAACACACACGCACACACACACACACACACACACACACACACACACACACACACACACACACACACACACACATATACATTCATACATTCATATATGCATACATACATACATGCATACATACACCACAGCCACAACCACCCCAGACTCACACGGACACATACACGTACACACACACACACACACACACACACACACACACACACACACACACACACACAGCCAGAAAGACATGGAAACAAGTTGGCAAGAAAGGAGAAACAGAGACAGTTTACAACTAAAAAAAGTACAAAAAAGAAAGATAAAAAACAAGATAAGGAAACAGAAAGAGCAATAGAGAGACAGACAAACTGAAAGAGAAGCAGAGACAGAAACATGGAATGAATACACACAGAAACAGATTATCAGGCACCAAAAAACAAAGAAAACCAAAGCAAAACAAAACAAAAAAACAAAAACCATCAATCGTCTCTGCAAGGTTTCCAATGCACTTTGCAAAGCAGTGAGTTCAGTCCACACTGTACTGACGACCCAGGAAAAAGAGGGGCATTAGCGGCAGCCACACCACACGGCCAGCTAAAAACATCGTCAATGTTTTGCCTCACAGCACACACCTGAACCTGTGTTTGTCCTCTGGCAAAAAAAAACTGTTGGGATTCCGCGACAGGCAAGCTCGTTTCGAGAACGTACGCTCACACAGTCACACATATCGTACGCTCGGAAAAGATATGAGCACTCATGCAAACATGCATCACACACACACGCACACACACACACACACACACACACACACACATACATGGAGAGAAAGATAGATACCATGAAACAGACAGATAAACACACGCACACACACACACACACACACATGAAGAGAAAGACAGATACTACGAGACAGACAGATAAATACACACACACACACACACACACACACACACACACACACACACACACACACACACACACACATGAAGAGAAAGACAGATACCACGAGACAGACAGATGAACACACACACACACACACACACACACACACACACACACACACACACACACACACAAAGAAGAAGAAGAAGAAGAAGATAGGCATGAGGAAGAGCAGTGTGGAAGTGAGCGAAGGAAGAAGACAAAATGTTGACAAACCCTTGTGTCACCAGCTGTCGCCAGATCACGTTAATGTCGTTCTGATCATGTATAGAAACAGACAATCTGACGTACAGATTCACACTAAGTGACTGGGAGAGACTGACAGACAGACTTTGAGAGAGGAAAAAAAGAGAGGAAAAATATAAACTAGCAAAGAGACACAATGGGGACCAGACAGACAGACAGACAGACACAAAAAGAGAGATAAGATAAGATAAGAATAACTTTATTATCTCCAACTGGAGAAATTTGGTCAGGTGCATTATCACAACATAGACAAGTAAACAACATGGGGACCATAACTGTAAAAGTCAACAACAGCTTTTACGAATATTACGAAGATACAAATGTAAAAAAATATCACATATACCGTTTCATACATACATCCACACACTGCAGGTAATAACTAGTATTCTTAATGTAAAAACAGAAAGAATTAAGAAATATTATTTGAATATAATTATAAACATAGCCTACTATACTGCATGGTGGAAAGGAGAGACACAGAAATCACAGAGACTGATACAGAGAGATACCAGAGAGATGTTTATCAAAAATTCAAAATGAAATAGATAAAATAAAATAAAAATAAAATGGTGTGGGGTTGAGGGGACACATGGAAATGTTACATATTTCATGTAACCGATATAAGATTTGAAAAACATTAGGCTTTGTGCTCACAATCCATTGCAATGGCCATACCAACTGGTTGATTTAGACATACATTTGGAGGAGAAAAAAGAAAACTATGGAAAAGGAAACTTAGTAACATAGTTTTTTTTATATATATGATAAATTAGCGTTGTATATTGCCAACATGCCAGAAGTGAAGGGGCATTGTCCTAATGCAAACAGGATGAATTCACTAGAACGATATGTAAACAAGTTGACTCAGTGAGATGAATCTTGTACTGAAAGGCATTCATGAATATTGTTCAGGAATATTAGACCGGTCAACAAAATTTCAAAACTTTTTTTTTTTTTTTTACAGTGGAAATCAATTTTGATAAATGTCCTTTTTTCTTGATTCTTCAAAGACAAAGATGGGAAAAGGGAGGTAGAAAGAAAAAGCTATGCAGGCACACACACAGACAGACTGACTGATATAGAAAACTAAAAAAAAAAATATGTATATCGTCTGTAAAAGGTTCCCAACGCCGTTTGCAAAGCAGTGAGTTCAGTCCACACTGTACTGACGACCCAGGAAAAAGAGGGGCATTAGCGGCAGCCACACCACACGGCCAGCTAAAAACATCGTCAATGGTTTACCTCAACACACACCACCCTGTGTTTGTCCACCGGCAAAAAAACTGTTGGGGTTTCAGGTTTCAAAGCGGGTGTGCACGTGCCGCTCGTTTTGAGGCGTGAGTGAGGGCGTGTGCATACACGTTCACAGACACACTAACATCTGCAGGTGTGTGGGCGTCAGTGCTCGCAAGAACTCACACATACACGCACACACGCATGCACGGGATCGTGTTTAAACAGAATCACTCACACACACACACACACACACACACACACACGCTTTTTGTGATAAGTGGTGCAACACCAGCCTCCCTCTCTCTCTCTTTGTCTCTCTCTTTGTCTCTCTCTCTCTCTCTCTCTCTCTCTCTGTGAGTGTCTGAGAGACAGAAAGCGGTGTGTTGTCGCTGTTTGTTTGTTTTTGCTAAGCATTGTTCTGAAAGCATATGATGATGTGATTCTGTGCAGTGCGTACAAAAATATTCTAGCTATTGCGGAATTAACTGAGCAACGTTTCCTTGGAAACCTCCTTAACTGCTGTCTCGATCTTTTTCTTCACATGGCCGAATCATATTTCCAACGAGGATTTCCGGGAATTATACCGCCTACGTCTCCACCTTCTCCACCTGCCTTCCTGTTGTTCTTGGATGTGGCAGTGTGCTGACCCTATTGGACGGTATCAATGTATAACGGTTGATGTATGGAACTGTCATATGGGATAGATTGTAGTATGCGGTGGTTAATAATAATATTAATAATAAAAGGACATTTGATACGCCCAATCTAATGATACAAAAGCCCTGGTCGTTTACAATTAAAAAAAAAAAAAGGCAATGACGCGTGCATACCAAAAACACACAAATTCACCCGCACGCACAGATCATCCCGTTCCAACTCCAACCCACAAACCCACACCCACTCCACACAAGATGTACACACACACACACACACACACACACACACACACAGGCGCGCGCGCGCACGTACATCCCGATCGTTCAAAGCATATGAACATGCATACGATTAAAATTAGAAGAAAACACTAGAAGTAAAAAAATAAGCTTGATTAAAGCATACAAGTGAAGACAAGGAGTTCAATACTGATTTGAATGGCTTGAAATAAATGAGTTTTCAAAGAGGTTTTGAAAGAAGGGCAAGAAACAGCATGACGGACAGGAAACGGGAGTGAGGTCCATGCGGAGGAATCCTGGAAAGACAAAGTGAAATGGTTAATTATTATTATGTGTGTGTGTGTGTGTGTGTGTGTGTGTGTGTGTGTGAGTGTGTGTGTGTGTGTGTGAGTGTGTGTGTGTGTGTGTGTGTGTGTGTGTGTGTGTGGTTGTGTGTGTGTGTGTGTGTGTGTGGGTGGGTGGGTAGGTGGGTGTGCGTGTGTGTGTGTGTGTGACTGAAGGTAAAGGGCAGGGGTATGGGGGAGTGGTCGAATTGAAGTTTTATATCAAGATTTGATAAATTATGGTTAA
>NC_134899.1:4518648-4531148 GCF_041734735.1 Babylonia areolata
ATTTTTCTAGAGATCACATTTGATTGATGATCATACTGCTGTATAGTAGTGATTAGATGGCTTCGCAAATTATGAAATAAGATACACGAATCTAAGAAATGCAATTCATCTTCAACAACTTCACATATAGCACATAACCTCTCTTCTCTGGGAATGTTTGCATATCTTCCTCGTTCGATGTTTAAATAATGTGCGCTTATTCTGAGTTGACAAAGAGCTTGTTTGTGAGCAGGATCGATTTTATCAGTTAGATAATTCTCAATTTGATAATCGTTTCTTTTAATTTTGTTGTAGAAGTCTAATCTACTGTATTCAGTTTTTCTCTGTTTCCAGAATTGTACATATCTATTTCTTAGTTGTTGGCGTAATGTAAATTTAAGTCTGCTGTTACTAAATGTCGACTGATTATTCCAAACATGACCTAATCCTACATTGTGAAGAATATTCTTTACAAATTGTATCCATGGATTTTCAGTTGTGTCTGGTTGGTTCATCATCGACATATAGACCTTTTTGATATGGCTATCATTATGTGCATCCAGAATATGAGTCCAGTGGTCAAGAACTCTGCAAGCAATATGAATTCCAACTGGAAATCTGCCCAGTTCGGCTAGAGTTGGCAGATTCATTGTCTTAGAATGTACCCCTAGAAGCAGTTTGCAAAATTTTATATGCATTTGTTCATGTGAATGTTTCGAAGAAATACAATTTCTAAAGAAATCTGTCATTCCTGTATTGAATGAATTGGTAGTTTTTGTTTCAGCCCATGGGAACCAAATATCGGATCCATATGATAATATAGGTAAAACAAGTGAATCAAAAAGCTGCAGTACAATATCCAAACGAATATCTTGCTTTTTAACGATTCGTCGGAGGGAGTGTGCTGCTTTTAATGCCTGTTTGGCGAGATGCTCTTGGGCAAATGAGAACGTTCCAGTTTTGTGAAATAATATACCCAAGTACTTGTATTGATCAGTTGTCTGGATTATATCATTGCCTATTGTGAAAATAACAGGCACTTTGGGATCGGTGTGTGTGAAAACTATTACTTTAGTTTTATCTATGTTAATTTTTAGATCCCAGTTTTCACAATACAGATTGAGTTTATCTAGTTTCCTTTGTAATCCTATCTTTGTCGTGGACAAAATTACTAGGTCATCAGCATATAGTAAACATGAAACACTATCACTTTTGTCAAGGTCTATGGATGGTGAGTCAGTAACGCCCAGACATTTCGGGAGATCATTAATAAATATATTAAATAAAGTGGGACTGAGTGTGTTCCCTTGTAGTACCCCCTTCAATATGGGTATTTCAGAAGAAAATCCCGTATCAGTTCTTGTGCAAACTGTGGCATTTTCATACATGCTTTGAATAACTCTAAAGCAATTTCCATTTATACCGATTTGATACATTTTTAGCATTAGAGCGTGATGCCAGACCCTGTCAAATGCTTTCTGAAAATCAACAAAACAGCAATAAAGGCGATTCATTCTTTTTCTTAAAGTATCGTCAATTATCTTTTTAAGTATGAATATGTGGTCCGAGGTCTTGTGTGATTTTCGAAAGCCTGCTTGCTCTTTTGATAGTAAATTATTGTCTTCGAGGTAGTTTGTTATTCGATTGTTTAATATTTGACAAAAAAGATTACTGAGTGAGTTGTTTAGAGTTATTCCTCGATAATTGGTTGGGTTTAATTGGTCTCCCGATTTGTAAATTGGTATGCTAATTCCTTTTTTCCACATATCTGGGAACGTGCCTGAGTTAAGGACAGACTGAAATAACAGTTTTAGTATTTCTGTTGTTTCCGGTAGGCTAGCCTTTATGATTTCGTTTGTAATCCCGTCTTTTCCAGGCGTTTTTCTGTTGTGTAAGTTTCTGGATGCGTTGATTATCTCTTTTGTGGAAATTGGAAAATCAAGATACGAAGGTGTTATATTCGAGTTTATGTTTCTTAGTTCTGTATTTATTTTTGCTTTTGTGCTTTGGTCAACTTTACTTTGTGTCCCAATGATGTCCTCCAGATGTTTCATCCATTTTGTGTTACTCATCGGTTTGTAACTATTACCTATGGGAGTTTCTGCATCGTTGAGAGATTTTAGAGTCTTCCATACACTGTTTGGATCTTTTAAGATAGCTTCGTTCAGGTTTTGAACTAACCTGTTTTTATACAATTTTTTCTTCTGTTTTACACATTTGTTGTATGATTTTAACATGTAAAAATACTTATCGCGTATCGTTCTGTTCCGTGGGTTTCTGTTTAATGCATTTCTTAAAGATTTCAGTTCTCGTCTTTGGATGTAACAAGCCTGATCAAACCATTTCTTAGACTGCTTTGTGTTACGTTTTTTACGGAATTCTTTATGATGAACAGCTAACTTAGATGCTTCTGTCAACGCATCTGTGAACTTTTCAACTATAGTATTTACCCTTTTATTTGTGGATGAAATGTTTAAATCACTTTTGATTTCTTGTAACAATTTGTTGATTTGTCCTGTCTTTAGTGCATGACCAAGAGCGCTGGCAGAATTTTCATTCCAGAAAAATTTAGTATAACTTCCATTTTGATTGTTGCATTCCTTATTACTGTGAGCGTAAGGCGATTTTTTTCTTTTCTGCTTCCTTACTGACAAGTACATTGACAATCGTAGCGGACAATGATCGGAAAACGGACTGATACCTTCTACATTCATTTCAGATATGTCTTTTGTGAGTCGTTCTGAACATATGAAATAGTCTACAACACTGCTACCTTGTTGTATGTGGCATGTATATTTTCCTTCTAAATCACCCAGGGTCCTTCCGTTTCGAATAAGCAGATCATTGCTTATGCAGATATCGATTAGTTTGCGACCAAGTTTGTGTGTGTGTGTGTGTGTGTGTGTGTCGTGTGTGTGTGTGTGTGTGTGTGTGTGTGTGTGTGTGTGTGTGTGTGTGTGTGTGTGTGTGTGTGTGTGTGTGTGTGTGTGTGTGCGTGCTACAAACGGCAGGCAGACGGAAAAGCCAGCAAGGAAACAAAAGACAAGGGAAAATACAGACATACTACAGAAAAGAAAGGAAGGAGATGACAGTGTGATGTCTAATGATGAATGACGATGTGGACAATGATGATGATGATGAATGACGATGTGGACAATGATGAATGACGATTTGGATGATGATGATGAATGACGATGTGGACGATGATGAATGACGATGTGGATGATGATGATGATGATGATGATGATGATGATGAATGACGATGTGGATGATGATGAATGACGATGTGGACGATGATGAATGACGATGTGGACAATGATGAATGACGATGTGGATGATGATGAATGACGATGTGGATGATGATGAATGACGATTTTGATGATGATGATGAATGACGATGTGGATAATGATGAATGACGATGTGGATGATGATGATGATGATGAATGACGATGTGGATGATGATGAATGACGATGTGGATGATGATGAATGACGATATGGATAATGATGAATGACGATGTGGATGATGATGAATGACGATGTGGATGATGATGAATGAGGATGTGGACAATGATGAATGACGATGTGGATGAAGATGAATGACGATGTGGACAATGATGAATGACGATGATGAATGACGATGTGGACGATGACGAATGACGATGTGGACAATGATGAATGACGATGATGAATGACGATGTGGACGATGATGAATGACGATGTGGACAATGATGAATGACGATTTGGATGATGATGATGAATGACGATGTGGATAGTGATGAATGACGATGTGGATGATGATGAATGACGATGTGGATGATGATGAATGACGATGTGGATGATGATGATGATGAATGACGATGTGGATGATGATGAATGACGATGTGGATGATGATGATGATGAATGACGATGTGGATGATAATGAATGACGATGTGGATGATAATGATGATGAATGACGATGTGGATAATGATGAATGACGATGTGGATGATGATGATGATGATGATGATGATGATGATGATGATGATGATGATGTGGACAATGATGAATGACGATGTGGACGATGATGATGATGAATGACGATGTGGATGATGATGAATGACGATGTGGATGATGATGATGAATGACGATGTGGATGATGATGAATGACGATGTGGATGATGATGAATGACGATGATGAATGACGATGTGGACGATGATGAATGATGATGATGAATGACGATGTGGACAATGATGAATGACGATGATGAATGACGATGATGAATGACGATGTGGACAATGATGAATGACGATTTGGATGATGATGATGAATGACGATGTGGATGATGATGAATGACGATGTGGATGATGATGAATGACGATGTGGATGATGATGATGATGATGATGATGATGACGATGATGTGGATGATGATGAATGACGATGTGGATGATGATGATGATGATGATGAAGAATGACGATGTGGATGATAGTGAATGACGATGTGGATGATAATGATGATGAATGACGATGTGGATAATGATGAATGACGATGTGGATGATGATGATGATGATGATGATGTGGATGATGTGGATGATGTGGATGATGATGAATGACGATGTGGGTAATGATGATGATGAATGACGATGTGGATGATGATGAATGACGATGTGGATAATGATGATGATGATGAATGACGATGTGGATAATGATGATGATGAATGACGATGTGGATGATGATGAATGACGATGTGGATGATGATGAATGACAATGTGGATGATGAATGACGATGTGGGTAATGAATGATGATGTGGATGATGATGAATGACGATGTGGGTAATGAATGACGATGTGGACAATGATGAATGACGATGTGGATGATGATGAATGACGATGTGGATGATGAATGACGATGTGGGTAATGAATGACGATGTGGACGATGATGATGATGAATGACGATGTGGGTAATGAATGACGATGTGGACAATGATGAATGACGATGTGAATGATGATGAATGACGATGTGGATGATGATGAATGACGATGTGGACAATGATGAATGACGATGTGAATGATGATGAATGACGATGTGGATGATGATGAATGACGATGTGGATGATGATTGACGATGTGGATAATGATTGACGATGTGGATAATGATGAATGACGATGTGGATGATGATGAATAACGATGTGGATGATGATGAATGACGATGTGGACGATGATGAATGACGATGTGGATGATGATGAATGACGATGTGGATGATGATTATGAAAGACGATATGGATGATGATGAATGATGATGTGGATGATGATGAATGACGATGTGGATGATGATGAATGATGATGTGGATGATGAGGAATGACGATGTGGATGATGATGAGGAATGACGATGTGGATGATGATGAATGACGATGTGGATAATGGTGATGATGAATGACGATGTGGATAATGGTGATGATGAATGACGATGTGGATGATGATGATGAATGACGATGTGGATGATGATGAATGATGATGTGGATGATGATGAATGACGATGTGGATAATGAATGACGATGTGGATAATGATGAATGACGATGTGGATGATGATGAATGACGATGTGGATGATGATGAATGATGATGTGGATAATGATGAATGACGATGTGGATAATGGTGATGATGAATGACGATGTGGATAATGATGAATGACGATGTGGATGATGATGAATGACGATGTGGATAATGGTGATGATGAATGACGATGTGGATGATGATGATGATGATGAATGACGATGTGGACAATGACGCTTCTACTGCGGAGGCATAAGAAAGAAAGGAAAGGGATAAAAAGAAATAAAGAGAAAGAAAAATAACAGAAAAAAGTAGAAAGAAAAGAAAATAAGAAGGAAAATAGATAGATAGATAGATAGATAGATAGATAGATAGATAGATAGATAGATTAAAAAGAAGAAAAACAAGAGAGAGAGAGAACACTGAACTGAACACTGAAATGTTTAATGTCATTAGCTGAAAAGCTCTAGTGACATAGTAGGTACAAATCAGAACAAAATGGTGCAAAACAGATGAAATGGAACAGAAAGGAAAAATACCAGAATTGAAACAACATAAACTTATAAGAGATTTGCGACACTTTGGCACTTTGTCATTAGCTTGAAGTACATGTGACAGGGGGGGTAATGTGCCTTTCTTTCAGACGTTCGTCTCCAAGGTTTGGACAGTACACAGAAAACAAAGTACATATAAATCATTTAATAAATATTTACGCATGTAACACCGACACACATACAAACATATACTAAAGTACATATAAATCCTGCAATAACTATCTATGCCTCAACATCCAAAACTCATCATATCAATACGAACACATCATATAATTACAATGTCGAGATTGACCATCCAAGAAAGAGAGAGAGAGAGAGAGAGAGAGAGAGAGAGTTTCAGTAGCTCAAGGAGGCGTCACTGCGTTCGGACAAATCCATATACGCTACACCACATCTGCCAAGCAGATGCCTGACCAGCAGCGTAACCCAACACGCTTAGTCAGGCCTTGAGAATAAAAAGGTGAATAAATAATAGATAAACACATTAAAAAAAAACAATTAAAAAAAACAAACCTACTACCACTACTAATAATATGTATAAGGCGCAAAAACTTGATGAAGTCAACTATAAGCGTACGTGAATAAGTAAATAAATAATAATTATAATATAAAAAGGTAGTAATAATAGTATTAATAATAATAATAATAATAATAATAATAATAATAAATAAATAAATAAATAAATAAAGAAAGAGAGACAAAGAGACAAAGAGGGTGCTGACAGCAATGAATAAATCAGCCATTTGTCTTCTGATAACAGAACCCAAGGCCTGGTTCAGATGGCTTGTCATCCCTAACTCTGCACACGTCCACAGCAGAATGACGGACTGCACTGCATCGGGTTACCCTCGGAGAGAACGACGAAAAACAAGAACAAGGAATTGAAAGAGAATAAAAGCAAGAGGACAGGAAGACGAAAGGGACGACGAAGAGGAAGCAGATCAAGATCAAGATCAAGAAGAAGATCAAGAACAAGGAGAAGAGAACTAGAACAAGAACAAGGAGAAGACGATTATAATGATGATGATGACTATGATGATGATGATAGCAGTCCCCGTAGCGCAGTGGATAGCGCGCTGGACTTCTAATCCAGAGGTCGCGGGTTCGTATCCCGCCGGGGATGCATTTTTGTTGGGTTACGCTGCTGGTCAGGCATCTGCTTGGCAGATGTGGTGTAGCGTATATGGATTTGTCCGAACGCAGTGACGCCTCATTGAGCTACTGAAACTGAAACTGAAACTGAT
This sequence comes from Babylonia areolata, assembly GCF_041734735.1. Classification (NCBI taxonomy): domain Eukaryota; kingdom Metazoa; phylum Mollusca; class Gastropoda; order Neogastropoda; family Buccinidae; genus Babylonia; species Babylonia areolata. The sequence goes on from NC_134899.1 coordinate 4,525,966, forward strand.
GATGATAATGATGATGATGACTATGATGATGATGATAATGATGATGATGATGATGATGAACACTACCACCCCCATCGCTGACAACAGCAACAATAATCTAAAAAAAAAAAATAAAAATAAAAATAAATAAATAAAAAAGAAGAAAAAGAAATAAAACAAGACGAAATTTGAATAAGATAGACGACCAAGAAACAAAATGATAGAAGGCATAGAAAGAAGGTAACTCTATCTATAGAAATATCATTCGGATGAGTCGATAAAAACGAGTTCCCATGTGCAGCGTGCACTTAGCGCACGTAAAAGAACCCACGGCAACAAAATGGTTGTTCCTGGCAAAATTCTGTAGAAAAAAATCCACTTCGATAGTACAGTAATTTTTTTTAAAATTCATATAAAAATAGGTGGCGCTGTAGTGTAGCGACGCGCTCTCTCTGGGGAGAGCAGCCCGAATTTCACACAGGTAGATTTGTTGTGATAAAAAGAAATACAAATACAAATACAAATAACTCCAATATTCACAAGAAAACAAGAACAAGAGCAAGGAAAACATGAAGGAGAATAATCACAAGAACAATCAGAACCGGGAAAAAGAGGAACAAGATGAACAATATGAACAAGAAGAAAAACAAGAAAGAGAAATAAGAACAAAGAAGAATATCAGTATCAGTAACAGTAACTCAAGGAGGCGTCATTGCGTTCGGACAAATCCATATACGCTACACTACATCTGTTAAGCAGATGCCTGACCAGCAACGTAGCCCAACGCGCTTAGTCAGGTCTTGAGAAAAAAAACAACTTATATGTATACATACATGTATATAAGAAAAGAAATTTTTACATTAAAAAAAATATATATATATATATATGTGTGTGTGTGTGTGTTGTGTGTGTGTGTGTGTGTGTGAGAGAGAGAGAGAGAGAGAGAGAGAGAGAGAGAGTAAATAACAAATGAATAGATAAAACAAGAAGAACAAGAACAAAACAAACAAACAAAAAACAAAACAAAAAATCATGAAGAAGCTAGACAAGAATTTCAAAAACAAAGGAAAAACAAAAATTAAAAAAAAAACGGAGGAAAAACAAAAACAAGAAAAAGAAGAAGAAAAAAAAGACAACAAAGAAAAAGAAGAAGAAGAAGACCATGACATGACAAGGTCGCACAACAGCAGCAGTGCGGAGATTATCACGCACGAGGAGCGTGACTCTTAACTGCGGCCCTATCATTCGTCTCTTTCGTCATTTCCGCTGTAAGCGATAACATCCGCCAGTGATCAGGAGTCTGCCGTACCGGTGTCACCCTTATACCGTCACCCCCCCCTCGCCCACCTCCCACTCCACACCTTCACCCTGCTGCAACAAGTGTCACAGACACCGTCGATAATCATGCCTGCAGGTTGACTGTGAGGTGTGACAATGCCGACAGTCACTGAGCTGACGATGGAGGGTTGGGGGGGAGTGCGGATATTGGTTACAGGTCTGTGTGGATGGGACTGTTTTAAGCCCTGGGGTGAGTTGTTTGTGAGGGTGTTCCTTTTGTGGTTGAGCCGGTGTTGTTGTGCTGTGTGTGGTGGTGGGTATGGTTCATGTTGTGCTGTGTGGCGTGGTGTGGTGTGATGTGTGGCGTGGTGTGGTGTGATGTGTGGCGTGGTGTGGTGTGATGTGTGGCGTGGTGTGGTGTGATGTGTGGCGTGGTGTGGTGTGATGTGTGGCGTGGTGTGGTGTGTTGTGTGGCGTGGTGTGGTGTGCTGTGTGGCGTGGTGTGGTGTGCTGTGTGGCGTGGTGTGGTGTGATGTGTGGCGTGGTGTGGTGTGATGTGTGGCGTGGTGTGGTGTGATGTGTGGCGTGGTGTGGTGTGATGTGTGGCGTGGTTTTTGTCGTTGCTGTGTAGTGTAGTGTTGTGGTGTGGTATGTGGTATGGTGTGGTGTGATGTGGTGGTGTGGTGTGGTGGTATGATGTGGTGTGGTGTGTGGATTTGTGCTGTGTGGTGTTGTGCGTGGTATGCGTTGTGTTGTGGTGTGGGTATGTGGTATGGTGTGATTAATGCCGAGATGTGGTGTGATTGTTGTTGTGCTGTGGTGCGATGGTGTGGTGTGGTGTGGTGGTGTGATATGATGTTCTTTTGGTGTTGTGTGTTGTTGTGTGGTGCGTGGTGTTGTGCTGTTCTTTCAGTTGATGCTGTGTGTGTGTGTGTGTATGATTTTGGGGTTGTTTTTGGGGGGGGGTTGCTCTTTGATTTTCGTTTGTATGACCTTATATCTTACTTTAGCTAATCGAGTCATATTTCATTTTGTTTCTCTTTTCACATACGGATGAAAACATTCCGTTTTATACGTGGCTAGAACGACAGACTGTTGTTATCGAGTAGAGAGCAGGTGCGTCGTCCGTTATACTGCCAATACGTTCAAATAGTTTACACTTAATAGATTGTACTTTTGAGATAGTTGCTTGCAACAGCAGGTCAATCAATGAATGAATACGTCAGCTAATCAAGCAATTAATAAGTGCATAGTTAGTAGGGGGCTTAGTAGGTGGTGTCCTAAGTACGTTAAATCAGAACAGGCACCACTGAACACCACCGAAGTGACTCAGCAGCAGTGCAGTGTCTCCTCTGGTGTGTGGCCTCCTGGCGACCTAACATCGATGGTTCCCTGCGGACTGCCGACGCTGGAACTGTGACGGACGAACCAGGGTGTGGCCGTGTATGGGGGAATCTAAATGAGCGGCGTGGGAGTGATGCTACTGAAACGGTGCAGATGATGGGGCAGCAAAAAATGAAAATAAAAATAATAATATTGTTGTTGTTGTTGTTGTTTCACTTGAAATCTTGTCGTGTGTCATTGACCGTGTTTTGTGTGTTTGCTGTTTAACTGTCCATTTCTGATCGATCCTGGTTATCGATCAGCTCTTGCTCTTGCACAGCGTGTAAACTTGTGTAATGCAACTCAGTGCGCTGTGTACGCTCCACTCACACACAGAGTTCATGTACTAACTACACACACACACACACACACACACACACACACACACACACACACACACACACACACACACACACACACACACACACACACACACACACACACACACACGGAATGTCCTGGTACACGTTGGGCAGAGGTGTGTCGACACATCAGTGTGTGCAATGGATGTTGGGCAGACGTGTGTGGACACATCAGTGTGTGCAGTAGATGTTGGGCAGACGTGTGTGGACACATCATTGTGTGCAATGGATGTTGGGCAGAGGTGTGCGGACACATCAGTGTGTGCAATGGATGTTGGACAGAGGTGTGTAGGCACTTTTTTTCTCTCAAGGCCTGACTAAGCACGTTGGGTACGCTGCTCGTCAGGCATCTGCTTGGCAAATGTGGTGTAGCGTATATGGATTTGTCCGAACGCAGTGACGCCTCCTTGAGCTACTGAAACTGAAACTGCAGAGGTGTGTGGGCACATCAGTGTGTGCAATGGATGTTGGACAGAGGTGTGTCGGCACATCAGTGTGTGCAATGGATGTTGGACAGAGGTGTGTGTGCACATCAGTGTGTGCAATGGATGTTGGACAGAGGTGTGTGTGGACACATCAGTGTGTGCAATGGATGTTGGGCAGACGTGTGTGTGTGGACACATCAGTGTGTGCAATGGATGTTGGACAGAGGTGTGTGTGGACACATCAGTGTGTGCAATGGATGTTGGACAGAGGTGTGTGTGGACACATCAGTGTGTGCAATGGATGTTGGACAGAGGTGTGTGTGGACACATCAGTGTGTGCAATGGATGTTGGGCAGACGTGTGTGTGTGGACACATCAGTGTGTGCAATGGATGTTGGACAGAGGTGTGTGTGGACACATCAGTGTGTGCAATGGATGTTGGGCAGACGTGTGTGGACACATCAGTGTGTGCAGTAGATGTTGGGCAGACGTGTGTGGACACATCAGTGTGTGCAATGGATGTTGGGCAGACGTGTGTGTGCACATCAGTGTGTGCAATGGATGCTCTGGACTTGTTCACTTCCCTCTTCTCTCTCCTTCCTTGTGCAGCAGCAGTTCTTCTTGCCTCTGAGGTCTTCAACCCTTGGTGGATGAGGCTGCGCCATGCTGAGCGGTCCTGTGCAAGGGTTTCTCCCAGGTGGCAGTGTCAATGTCAGTCCCAGTGTGTATGTCTGCGTGCCTGAAATCTGAGTGAATGGCACAGGAAACGAATGATGGGCGCCCAGTGGCAGCCGTCAGTTGGCTCTAACTTGGTAGACAGCCTGTTGTGCAAATGACCCCGTGTTTGTAAAAAAGCGCTTAGAGCTTGGTCTCTGACAGAGGACGGGCGCTATGTAAGTATCCATAACATTCATGCATTCAGTGTCAAGAGACGTCAGGGAAGCCTTCACAGTGTCTTTGAAACGCTTTTTTTTCTGCCTCCAGAAGCATGCTTTTTCTGTGACAGTTCACCACAACACAGAAGAGTTGCTTGGTAGTGCAATTCGCTGGTCTGACATCCTGACAACGTGACTAGTCCATAGTTGCAGCCACGTTCCCAGCCTGTCCCTAACCCTATGATCAGGATCGACACGCGATCTGTTCGCCATCCGATTCAAACGGTGGTCTTTCAGGGTCAACCGTACGGCTCGAACGGTGTATGTTGTGGCGGTTCCCGAATTAGAGAGAGTGCACTGGGTGAAGATAGGAACGACAATAAGAGCTCTGGATGGATCGGGGGTTAGGTGGTGGTAGGCAACATTCGCTTGATGTGGAGCTTGCAGACACAGACAGCGTTGCTTTGACACGCTCTCTCTCTCTCTCTCTCTCTCTCTCTCTCTCTCTCTCTCTCTCTTACTAATAAACACATACACACAAACACGGACATCCGCGCCCACACGCATGCACACACACTGACAAACATGTACACACACACACAACCGTACACATATACACACACTTATGTACACACACGCACACACACACACGTACACACACACGCGCGCAAACACACACGCACGCACGCACACACACGCACGCACGCACACACACACACACACACACACACACACACACACATACATACACACACACAATCTCGTTCTCTCTTTCTCTCTCTGTCTGCCCCCCTCCCCCCCCCCCCTCCTCTCTCTCTCTCTCTCTCTGAACAGATCTCACTACTGCTGATATAGCATAACCTAGTTTTCATTTTCTGTCT
>NC_134899.1:4541148-4546148 GCF_041734735.1 Babylonia areolata
TATTTGACCAGAATAATCATATCATTAGTTGTTTTGTTTTGTTTTGTTTTTGTTGTTGTTTTTTTTCTCGCCATCTTCTTTCTTTCTCCCCCTTCTTTCCTTCGCTTTTTTCCCCCGGAATTTCTCATATCCAACTTACCTTAAAAGCCTCTGCGCTGTGAGAGTTTGGGCTGTTTAGTGTTCGTGTCGTTCACACGTTTTTATTATTTTGTTGTTGTTTTTTGTTGTTGTTGTTGTTTTCAAACTGATGATTTATGGGGAAATTGGAGTATAACCTGTTAGTGTTCTGGGACGAAATTAGGCTGTTTCTGTTTACGTACGGTTTTAGGAACGTCAGCTTCAGAAATATAGTCTGCAAAATTGTCATTCGATTTAGACCTTGTTCAGTGTCATCAGTGTGAGAAAAGATATCACATAAAATCAACAGTCGCATTTCTTCTTCTTCTTCTTCTTCTTCTTCTTCTTCTTCTTCTTCTTTTTCTTCTTCTTCTTCTTCTTCTTCTTCTTCTTCTTCTTCTTCTTCTTCTTCTTCTTCTTCTTCTTCTTCTTCTTCTTCTTGTTCTTCTTGTTCTTGTTCTTCTCCTCCTCCTCCTCCTCCTCTTCCTTCTTCTTCTTCTTCTTCTTCTTAAAGACGTCTTCTTCTTCTTCTTCGTTCTTTGGCTGTGACTCACATGTTCATTCGTCTGACTATTATGTAATATTGGATCCGTGTTACATATACGCAGGTGGGTTTTTATACGTGAATTATCGTTTTTACCTCCGCCATGTGGGAAGCCATACTCCGTTTTCGGGAGCACAGGGGGGGGGGGGGGGTGGAGGGGGGTCATGTTTTATTCAGTCTGATGATTTATGGAGAAATTGGGATATAACCTGTTCTATGACAAAATTTAATGAGATTGTTTTTGTTCACGTCCGGTCTGGCAACGTCATCTTCAGAAATAATATTCTACAGAATTGTGATTCGATTGAAATCTGGTTCAGTGAGAAAAAATGTTATAAATAAAAGCATATTTCGTATTTCGTCTTCTTCTTTTGCATTCTCTCGTGCTGCCACTACCGCGTTCACTCACATTCATTAGTTTCGGGGTGAGTCAAATTTGCTGAATATATATATATATATATATATATGTGTGTGTGTGTGTGTGTGTGTGTGTGTGTGTGTGTGTGTGTGTGTGTGTGTGTGTGTGTGTGTGTGTGTGTTTCGTTTTCTTTTTTAACCCCAAGCAGGATAAAAATGTGCTTGGGACTCTTAAACAGTATTGAACACAGAGTGTTTTTTTTATAAGAGAGTACGAAAGAAAGAAAGAAAGACTGGCAGACAGACAGACAGACTGACAGACAGACAGACAGACAACAAGAAAGAAAGAACAGACGAAGAAAGAAACAGACAAAGACAAAAGTTTCCAGATGACGATGTTGCAATAAATACACGACAAACAATATCATAGTTCTGAGCTTTTAACGAACAAAACGTAATAGCCCACCGTAAAACACTCACTCCATTTCGGACTATCTTTCTTGGAATCACACTCCATCGATCCATACCCACCATCAACCAAGATGAACCTCTCTAAAAGATGTCCATGTCATAATCTTGTAATGAGGGTCTCCAGACATCAAAGCTTGCTTCCGTCCATGTGAAGCTTGGGATGCTGGCCAGAGTCCTTCCATCTCTTGCGGCAGAGACAACAGCCAGACTTTTTTCTGGAACATCTCCAGTCCATGGCATTGCGTTGATTTTGCAGGATGAAGATTCGTGAAGAAGTGGATTTAGTTTCTTTTATGCACTCATACCGCGCGAATGGAATGTTCAGGCGCGCGTAAAGTAAGTGAGCACGCACACGCACGCATTAAACGCGTGAGCGCGAGTGCGCGCGCACACACACACGCAAACAACACACACACACACACACCCACACCCACACACACACACACACACACACACACACACACACACACACACACACACACACACACACACACACACTCGTTCATGCACCGCGAACTGTTGCACACACTGTGAGTGCTCACACACGAACATAACAGATAGAAAAACGGCCAGTCAGAGAGAGAATGAGGCAGAGAGAGACAGACACAGAGAGACAGGGGATTTATTCAAAACAAGCTATGGTCCCAAATGAAACGTTTTGCGGACAAATTCATGATATGCGCAACATGAAGTGCGAATCGCAGATAATGATTAAACCGAAAACAAAAACCAAGCAATGATCGGAAGTAGGTGTAAAAGAACAGTTTTCGAAGTAGGGAGGGAGAGAGTGAGAAAGAGAGACAGAGACAGAGACAGAAGCAGACACAGAGACAGAGAGGTATTCAGACAGAGTTAGTTTAACTCTCTCTATACGAACGGCGAAAGAGACGACGTTAACAGCGTTTCACCCCAATTACCATCATCAAAATATTGCAAGCGGAAGGCTCTTATACTGAAGAGGTGAATGTTGACAAAGAATACCACAATTCTGACGACGGAAGCTTAAGCTAAAGCTTGGGTCATTCAGACACCCACTGGACATCCGAGGGGTCTGTGTAGAGGAGAAGAGAGGACTGGCCGTACTGAGTGAGTTAACAATATGCTGAAAATACGACGAACTCACCATCCTGAAAAGAGAGAGCGTCAATTTGTATGATTCTTCTTCACTAGTATCATCATTATATATCAAATAAAGAAACAATCCGAGGAGTCTCTACCAATGTTTCCCTCCCTCCTCAGTCCGACTCTCTCTCTCTCTCTCTCTCTCTCTCTCTCTCTCTCTCTCTCTCTCTCTCTCTCTCTCCCTCTCTCTCTCTCTCTCTCTCTCTCTCTCTCTCTCTCTCTCTGTGAACCAAATTCAAATTCAGCAAATAATGAAGAAGTACTCGGAGTGCTTAATATAAATCAGAAAACTTCAATACAGCCACTTGCAGAATATATTGCCGAAGCGAATAACCTTCGACGAAAAAATAACATCAAAATAGTACCCGGTGTTGTTCACAGAGAAAAATTAATTTAAGTATTGACAGCTTCATAACTGAAAACAAAACACATAAATGTTGTTGTTTTTTTCACATCACATTACTCGGAATGGATGGTCGAATTGCTATTACATTTATAAATTAATTGCCAATATTGATTTAGTTGTGGGTGTGGTGTTCATCACTATCGTTACTATTGCTGCATGTTGTTGTTTGCAGTATGTACCCCCATGTTATTTGGGCTGTAAAGCTATTGCCATTAAACTGTTCAGTGTTCAGTGTTCAGTGTTTTCTCTCTCTCTCTCTCTCTCTCTCTCTCTCTCTCTCTCTCTCTCTCTCTCTCTCTCTCTCTCTCTCTCTCTCTCTCTCTCTCTCCGAATGTCCTGTATGTACTTCATCATCGTCATCATCATCATCACTATCACCATCATCGTCATCATCATCATCATCATCATCATCATCATCACTATCACCATCATCGTCATCATCGTCATCATCATCATCATCATCATCATCATCATCATCATCACTATCACCATCATCGTCATCATCATCATCATCATCATCATCATCACTATCACCATCATCGTCATCATCATCATCATCATCATCATCATCATTATCATCATCACTATCACCATCATCGTCATCTTTCTCTCTCTCTCATACTGCACTATTATACATTTATGTTTTAGCATTATGATTATGTACCTGTAAACGTTTATTGTGTATTTGGGTGTATTTGAATGTAATGTATGTAGTTCTATAATCTTGTATCATTTTGTGAATATTTTGATTTCATTTCTCTTTGCCCTGAGGGCTGGATGTAAAAAGTTTTTTTGTTGTTTTTAAAAAAAAAAAGCATATACATACTTCCCTCATTTAAAAAATGATCGTTCGTTCGTTCGTTCTCTCTCTCCATCGAACCAGTCAAGGAGAAGCTAGTGAGAACGAACGAACGAATCTTTTTTTTAATGTGGGAAGTGGAATAAGCATGCACATGCATTTTTACATCCAGCCCTCAGGGCAAAGAGAAATGAAATCTAAATGTTCACAAGATAACAAAAGATTATAGTAATACACATATGACATTCAAATACACTCAAAATGCACAGTAAGCATTTACACAAGTACATAATCATGATACCTGTATTCATGACAATAATGTGTATGAATACAGTAACGAGAGAGAGATAGAGTGAGTGAGTGAGAGAGATAGAGAGAGAGCGAATGACTGAAGGAAGGAAGGAATAAATGAATGAATGAATGAACGAATTAATTTTATTTCTGAGGGCATTAGAGTAAGCAAACAATTGTTGTTGTTTTTCCAGCCCTCGAAGGGGAAAAATGTCTATAAAAAAAAGGCAGGGGGGGGGGGAGTTGGGGGGTATGAAAAAGACCCCAAGAAAAGAGTACATATTAACTCACTCAGTACGGTCAGTCCTCTCTTCTCCTCTACACATACCCCTCGGATGTCCAGTGGGTGTCTGAATGACCCAACCTTTAGCTTCTGTCGTCAAAATTGTGGTATTCTTTGTCAGCATTCACGTCTTCAGTGTAAGAGCCTTCCGCTTGCAATATTTTGATGATGGTAATTGGGGTGAAACGCTGTTAACGTCGTCTCTTTCGCCGTTCGTATGGAAAGAGTTAACAAATTCATAGAAAGACGAGAGAAAAAACAACAACAACAACATCACAACAAGAGAGCAAGAGCTACTACAGCACTTGTTCATGAGTCTATCGATCGTCAGACTGGAGATTGTTTGTAGCTGAACAGCTCAGATCCTTGGTACGAGAAGAAGGGAGGAGAGGTAAAGAGAAGTGGTTGGGGGGGGGGGGGAAGGGGAGGAGGAGGAAGAGGGGAAGGGTGGGGGGCTCGTTGGCTTCCTCCAGTGCCAGACGATCCGACCTGATACGGGAGCTCGTCCTACAAGTGGATTCTTCCTGTGATTAATTAACTCCTCGTTTGGATTTTGTCACTCTGCTGTACGGCTTGGGTTGGCACGGGTTGACTTGGCTGGCTGGCTGGT
>NC_134899.1:4561148-4563648 GCF_041734735.1 Babylonia areolata
TGCGAGTGACTTATGCCTGCCTAAACAACGCAGGAAATGACAGGCAGCTTTCTGTTGGCTCTACCCAGGTAGGCAGTCTGTTGTGCAAATGACTCCGTGATTGTACAGCGCTTAGCGCTTGGTGTATGAAAGAAGATCGGCACTAACTATCAATTAGTTGTATACACACACACAAAAAATATCAGTAAAATTTCCAGCTCATCCGCCTGTCTTAGCATTCAGTCTCATTTTGTTTTCAGTCATTCGGGATCTTATCTTTATCGGAAATTTGGATTTTCACACAATATATTGAAGTTCTTGTCTCTTTATCATAATCATCGTTTATCATCTTCATCGTCAGTTTTTTCATCATCATCATCGTCGTCGTCGTCACCACCAGCATCATCATCATCATCATCAACATCAACAACAACAATTTCTTCTCCTTCTTCTTCGTTCGAGGGTTTGGCTTTCTTTTCCTTCTTCGTCATCTTCGTCGTCGTCATCGTCGTCGTCTTCGTCATACTTATATCTGAAATACAGATTTTGATGGGGAATATTGAAGTCATGGTTTCTTTAACATCATCATCTTCATTATCATCATCATCATCGGCTTCTTTACCTCTGAAATGCAGAATTCAGACAGTGTATTGAAGTGACGGTTTCTTTAACATCATCCTCATCCTCACCCTTGTCGTCCTCACCGCTTTTTGGTCTCCCTAAATACCCTGCACAAATCTACGCACATTTTAATCTTTTGGCATTACAGTTGCAATAGGCTGTCATCAGCTTTTAACAGGGAAACTGAACTTTTAATCGGATTGTATTCGTGTACAATTCCGATAAAAGAACCTGGAAGATATTAGTGCACATATTTCAATAGGTCTACATTTAATCATGCACGCTCGAATTGTTCGAGATGGCTTATATGTATGAGCCTGTAAGGTTCTAAGTATTGAAAACCTCTCCCTTGTTTTATATTTTCAGTTTTTTGTTGTTGTTGTTTTGTTTGTTTTGTTGTTGTTTTGTTTTAAGAATATCTTATGTGCATTACACAGGGATCGCCGCTTTTGTCTGTCTAGTTTTAACGAAACAAAGCACAGGCAGTTATGTTATGTCTTTTAAGTATCGGAATATATTTGTTATGTTTTAACTTGTATTTGCTTTTGCTTGTTATATATAGGCCTATAGCATACCAGCATGTTCGGAAGATGACACCACTTTATCACGATGTTGTGAAATGTTCTAAATATACCAGAAATACCATTTGAATTGACACACGAGGGAGGAAAATCGGTGTAAGTTTCCTTCGTTTTCAAGCTTGCAGATTCCTCAAGTGACAGGATTACAGCAAACAAACCAAAAATAACAAAGGCCACTTTATTCAGTGGACACGAATCACGAAGGTCACAGTCCATCGGACAAGCTTGCATGATGGCAATATCAAATGGTGGAAAAGAAAACCGAAAGAATGTCTGGAATGGCACCACAAAAAACAAAAACAAACAAAAGAAAGGAAGGAAACAGATATACGAAAGCAAAACAACACTGGATCACAGTTCACACCTCAGCCGACTGCGAAACGCCTCTTAGGGTTAAACGCAAGTGTTGTTTTACTGCTTTCTTGATCGAGACCGAATAGTTTAAAATGCGTTTTCAACGCAGAGCTCGTTAGATATCTGACTTCCAAGCATTGTCCGGACCTGAAGTGATGGGGAAGGTTAAGACGGTGAAAGGAGAGGACTGGGCCCCACCTTCCCATACCGAGCCCTTGACACAGTGGACATGAATTCACTGGCTTCCTATGCCGAGCCCTAGACACAGTGGATATGAATTCACTGCCCCATCTCCCTATACCGAGCCCTTGACACAGTGGACATGAATTCACTGGCTTCCTATGCCGAGCCCTAGACACAGTGGATATGAATTCACTGCCCCACCTCCCTATACCGAGCCCTTGACACAGTGGACATGAATTCACTGGCTTCCTATGCCGAGCCTTTGACATAGTGGACATGAATTCACTGCCCCACCTTCCCATACCGAGCCCTAGACACAGTGGATATGAAATCACTGCCTTCCTATGCCGAGCCCTAGACACAGTGGATATGAATTCACTGCCCCACCTTCCTATGCCGAGCCCTAGACACGGTGGATTTGAACTCACTGCCCCGAGGCCAGTAAAAGGCTTTGGGACCTTTGACCTAGCGTGGAGCCTAACGGCAATGATTGCATGACCACAGAGCGAGACTCAGTGGACTTTCCCTGCAGAATGGAGACTGCTATACTCTACGTTCCTCAAAGGACAGTCAGTGCACGAGCATCAATCTGCAGACATCTGAGACTTTTACATACAGCGTTCATAAAAAAAAGTTATAGACCATTCGATAAAAGCTAAAATGTTTTCATGGAATGTTAAAAGAAGAAATGGAGAGATGCCTGCCTTCCTTCATATTTGTCTGCACATCTGCTTCTTTCCCTGCCTACCTACTTACCTCCCTGCCTGCCTGCCTGCCTGCCT
>NC_134899.1:4571148-4591148 GCF_041734735.1 Babylonia areolata
TAGTAGTACCTGTTGAATGAATGCAAGGATCTCTGACAATTTTTCAAGAATTACTGACTTGATTGTGTGATAGTTACGTGACAGATGAATGCAAACTGACGATTTTTCAAGAACAACTGACTTGATCGTGTGATAGTTACGTGCCTCCTCTGCTGTTCTGGTGGCCATATATGTCGGACACAACTAGCTGTCACACATGCACACTGACTCACCAGGGGCTGGAAGGCAGGTTGAGAGTGATGCTGGCCAAAGTGTTGTGTCCAAAGGCCAGGTAGCCGAAGAATCCCATGGCGGTGTAGAGAGTGACCACGACGGTCAGGCTGAGGGTCAGCACGCCGCAGGGGGCAGAGTACAGCTGTTTGTCCTTGACCTGTCGCTCGACGGGCAGCACCTGGTGATGGGCGGGGATCGAGTCAAATCAAATCAAATCAAATCAAACTGGATGGTGTGGTTGATAAAAGGGGTTTTGTAATGTGTCTGATGTTGTGCTAGCTGAATCGGGAGCATAAGCAGCATTGACTTGAAGTTGTGCACCATGAGAGACTCTTTACTATTTGTTTATCATTATCATTATCATGTTATCATATTAGTATTTCTATTATCATCATTATTAGTAATATTATCATCACTTATACGTATATCACTACTATTACTTATTATCACTATATCATCTTTCATTATAATTATTATTATGATTATACTTTCCACTGACCAGACTGATGCCCTCATAGGAGAAGACGATGGTGCCGAAAAAGGCTGGCATCCTGGACCATCCTGCAAAGGGCGGCAGGCTGCTGACATCTGGCAGGGGACTGCTAAAGATGTTCACGAATATCAGGGACAGGCCTGTCATCACAACATGTAGGGTGTAGATACACGAATATAAACAGATATGTTTATAGGAACACATGTATAGTTTTATATATGTGTACACACACAATAATTAATGAATCTAATAATCATCATCATTATAACATGCACATTTAAGGCGCAAACTCACCATCTAATGGGCTCTAAGCGCTTCACATAAAACAACGCATACATATCAGTGCATTATACTACACTAGAGCACATGAGGGCATAAGTGAAAAACAAAACCTTTATCTATGGCTTGGATACCACTATAGTGCCTATATCCTCGAGCAGTCAGAAGCCAAGCTCCGAGCGCTTTACAATCAGTCATTTGCAACAACAGACTATCCTGCTAAAGCCAACTTAGAGCTATGTACGTTTAGGCGCTCATCATTCGTTTCCTGTGTCACTTGGTTAGTGTTTAAGACTGTTGTTTTATCTGCAGATCTGATTTTTTGCCTTCAGTATTCTGCTCATGTTGGTTATTGAGAAATAATTCCTTAACAAAAACAACAGGTCCCTGCCGAGCTATCGTGAGGTTCTCTTTGCTGGAGTAAGACGTTTCTCTCTGGTCGGCAGTCAGGAGCGGGTAGCAAGCCCGAACAACACTACACAGTGCAGAAACACCTGTCGCTTGCCTTCTGGAGGTACACTACGACCAACATTAACATGGATGAGAGCTTCTTAAATACGACCAATGCACAAAAAACGCAAATACAGTTTTGAAGGTTAAACGTTTACCCTAGACTGTTTGATGCTTCCCCCATTACAGAAAAAAAGACATCTGGGCTTGGGTTTATCATATAAGCGATATATTATTATTATTTATATATATACATATAATATATAATATATGGCCTACACACACACACACACACACACACACACACACACACAGAGAGAGACACACACAAACACACACACACACACACACACACACACACACACGCTCATACATAGATATGTAGATATACACCACACTCACCAATGACATTCAGGATGTTGGCGATGGCGGAGCAGGGCGACATTTTGTCCAGCCCCCTGAACTGGCTGTAGATCAGCAGAGGTGTGGCCACCATCAGCTGGTATTTCCACATGGGAAAATCCACGGATGTCTGCGCTACCACCGCCTGCAACAACAATTTATCATAATGATTGCTGTTGGAGTTCGAACGCTCAGGGTCAGAATTATCAGGACTACCCAACAACACAAATGTCCAACTGCTGTCAACAGAAAACTGTCACATACACAGGAAAACATTAAGATAAGCTTACAAAACACAGTTCATGACATTATCTTAACCATTCAAAGATTAGGCCTTGCTGAGGACGCCAGCAATTCCACTTAATTCGTCATCCCCAGATTCCAAAAAGAAATTGTAATAAAGGAAAAAAAAAACAATACTTCATTCTAGTTCATTGGGTATCCGCTTTAAAATAATCATAAGCAGTAAACACGTCTATGATGTTGTCTATGTAACTGTGTGTGGTCTGTCCAGAATTTGTATTTTTTTCCATTTAATTGTGAACAAGAAAAACGAGGTCGTGAAGTCTTCTTACAAAGCATCACCAATTCTACTGCAACTGAGATGCGGTAATATGGTGTTTTCGGGATCCCGGAAATAACCTCAACGAAATAAACCGTTAATGATACGGGAAAGATGGCTTAATTCGGGTGACTTACTACCTGTCATTTGTATTACTGTGAAGATTTTTTTCCTACAATTTTTAAGCCAAATTTGGTATCAACGTACACAGTTTTTCCAGAGAAAATGGCAATGTTAAATTTTACCACCGACACACACACACACACACACACACACACACAACCGAACACCAGGTTATAACATGGACTCACTTTGTTTACACAGGTGAGTCAAAAATGTCAAGGCATGTTCGAAAAATGAATAGGGGAATGGACTGGGAATGCAGAAAAAGGAGACTACAGTGAAGCAAGAAAAAAAAGGACACTGCAGGCTATCTTTCTCACTTACGTCTCTGATGTTGGCCGCAATAAACACTATATACACGCTGCAGAATCCCAACTGGGACATCATCAACAGCGCGTTCACGAAGAATCTGCAACACAAACATAGACGAACGTTTGATGACTGGCAACATGTGATTGAGACAGGCGGATAGATCAAAACCACACAAGTGCATCAACTCTTTCACCTGTGGGAAAACACAAGTTCCATGCAACACCACTTTGTGTTTCTCGTTAACTTTATGTATGTGCAAATTCAAAAGATACACAGCATTAATCAAGAAAACATTCCAAAACAATCCGATTCCACACATAACAAGCTTCACTACTTCTAAGAACGGAAGACACTCCACAGTGTGCAACACTGAGCAGTTACTTATTTTTGATTGATTAATTAAGCTTTATCGTGGTCAATATCAGGACCACCACCAGAACCTTTATCGATATGTTCCAACCCAACGGCCTTGTACCATTCTATAAAAAGGCATGGGTATCCATCCATGTCTCCCCGAGATATCCTATCAATTGTTAGCTTTTTGTTTGTTTATCTTGAAGGAGGTCACAGGTAATCTCCCTTACCGTCCCCACTTGGCGGGCCATCCCCTGAGGGCAGGGTGAAAGGTCCTCAGGGCCCAGTAGGTCAAGTTGGAGTAGTTCATCACCACGTCCTCTTCACCCTCCGCCTTTGCTCTGCAACACCAACGTTTAGATGTATAATAAGTACATACATAGATACAAACAAAAATATATAAATAGATAAATAAATAATATTAGTACATAAATGAACAATTAAAAAAAAAGTGACCATACACAAACATAGCGGTAATGGGTAAAGGCGTCAATGGCAACACTAGACTTAATAATGACCGTGCACAAACACAATGCTGAACGGTAACTCCAAACGGAGTCAATGACAACACTTCCTCTGCTAAAGCAACTCAAACTTGATATGAAAAATGAGGAAAAGAAAGGACATGATACAGTTCCACTACCATATATAAAAAACATTATATGAATGTGTTAAGTATGTTCTGCATTTCTTTCAATGAATTTTTATACATTTGGTTTCAACAGTTTGTGTCCATTAGAAAAAATAAATGAGAACAGTTTCAGCGAAGTGTCAGATCGTGCGGACAGATCCATGTCCGCTGTACCACACATCTACTGGAGCAAAAGAAAAAGAGCAATACCTTACTTTTGCATAACCCATATATTCATTTATAATAAATTTCATGAATACCTTAAAAGTCACGGTTCATCCACATGTATGTATACCATGGGTATAACATACTGATATAAAGTCCTGTCTTTGAGAAATACTTCTCGTCAGCTGAGAAAATGAAAATAAGTAGTGTTAAAGAAGCTGGGATTTGCCTTTGCTTTTTTTCAGCAAGCGTTCCTGTCATTATTGATTATTCAAAGCAACACATTAGCATTGGTGAAATTCGTTGTTTTCAATTTTCACTACCAGTCACGAGAATTAAAAGAAAACATTTTGATATACTAACTACATTTTCAAGCGAACTGATTTTTCAGTTAATGACAAAATGAGTTGGTAAGTGACTAAAGTAGGTCTACTCTTGTCTGAATTTTTTTGTTAAATTCAATTTCTTTACTCATTTAGCTCTCCACACCAAAACGACCCATGGTATAAGCACGATTCACGGCAGTGTTTAGCAGTGACTGAGATCAGATACACTTCAGAATACTGGTGGTTTGATAGTCAGCTGTCAATGGGGCCATGAACTACCCTCCCCATCCCACTCCCACCATCCCTACATTCCTCACCTTTCACGTTGTGCACGTGCGGACCGCACCAAGAAGTGCATGCACAACAATGCAATGCACCCCATTAGGAACGTCAGCAGTGGGCCCACCTGGAAAAACAACAAAAAACAATACATTTTTTTTTCTTTTTATTCATGCATGCATGTTTACAGTATGAATCTGTGTATGTATGTGTATGTGTAAGTGTATGGGTAGGTTTGTGTCTACACATGTATACATGTATATGTTTGCATGTATGTATCTCTCTCTCGCACGCGATATATATATATATATATATATATATATATATATATATATGTATGATACAATATATATATATATATATATATTGTATCATATATATATATATATATATATATATATATAATGTGTGTGTGTGTGTGTGTGTGTGTGCATTTGTCCGACTTCGCATGCATGGTTGCTTGGTATTATGTTTGTGAGGATGATAATGGCTGTTTTAGTTCACTGTTTGGTTAGGGTGACTGTACGTTGTTCGCATTGGATGGTTTTGGAGATTTTTACCGGTGATTGGGCTTTGTGTAAAATATTTTCCTGTTGTTTATGTATTACTCTTGTGACGTGCAGTGAGCATCACTGTGTTTCAATGAAAGTCGCAATATAACAAAACACTATGATAATCACTGACTTTTTTTTTTTATTAACACAAAATGAACTTGGCAACATGAATATTTAACTTTCCAGAAAACGAGAATATGAAGAATAATGGGGGAGGTGATGGTGGCTGGAGGACAGCAGCACCTCAGGGGGAAAGACTGCTACGAAAGTACGATGATATCCCGTGAAGAGTTATGTCTCTTGGACTTGCTGGGCCAGTCGACCTCCTGGTTTCGAGAATGTTTGGTCTCTTCGATAGGATGTTTGTCTGAACTGCTGTCTGTGTGCTTGACTGTCTGTTTGTTTGTATGTCTGTCAGTCTGACTAGATGTGTGTCTGTCTTTGAAATTTGACTATGGCGGTTTGAGCCGGCGTTTGCAAGGACATGAGAGGGAGAGAAAGGAAGATAACCTCTGAAACTGTCAGTGCAGAGATTGGTGAAGATTTTGACAACTTTGTGTCTTCTTAATATAAGACTTTCTTTCCATAATCGTAGGAAGAAATGCCATTGATCATATTGTTACTTCATAATGTTTCCATAACACTTTTCTCGTTTAATGTCCATTGACATGTAACTCTGTATAACGACCACAAAGAAAATTTTGATTGGTGAATGCGGGAATAGTTACATGGATGAATGAGAGAAGGGTGTTCTTTTCTAAACTTGGAACAAGCAACTCATTAAGTTAAAAACATTCCTGAAATAAGTATCATGTGTGGTTGTGTAAAAAGAATACACATGTATACGACTAAATTTTTATTGTGTGTTCATGTGGTAGGGAAAACCTGTAGACGTACGAGTAACTACAGTCCGATATTTAATGTGGCAGTGAAAAAGCCATGCACATTCAACTAATACAAATATGCACTCTCTCTCTCTCTCTCTCTCTCTCTCTCTCTCTCTCTCTCTCTCTCTCCTCTTTCCCCTCTATTCCTCCCTCTCTCTCACTCTGCGTCCCTCTCTCTCTCTCCTATCTCGCATCTCTCTCTGTCCCTCTCTATATCTCTCCCTCTTCTTCTCTCTGTCTCTCTCTCTCCCTCCTCTCTCTCTCTCCCTCTTTCTCTCTATCTACCTCTCTCCCTCCTCTCTTTCTACCCCCTCCCCCCCCCCCCCCCGCCCACCTCCCCTCTTCTCTCTCTCCCCCTCTCTCCCTCCTTTTTCTCTTTCTCCCTTCTACCTCCCTCTTACTCCCTCTCTCTGTTCAGAGTCACACGGCGAGGCAGTACAGACAGACACAGACAGAGGAACGTACCACCAGTCCAGCACAGTACATGGCATAAGGCATGGCCAGGATCCCCGTGCCCATGTTGCCCTTCAACAGCGTCATCACGGCCCTCACGTCACTGACACAGTCATAGACACGGTAGTTAGATTACAACTTATGATAATATTTATTCTCAGTAATGATAATAGTTATAATGAACGTGTGCAAAAATAAGTTCTCTGCTTATGCCGAGCTCCTTCATGTAACACATGTTTCAAACACAGTGGTGGAAGTTAACAGAATATTTGATGAAACAATTCAAGTACGAAATCAATAGATAATGAATACAATGTTGCCTTACCGTAAGCAGAACACACTGAAGAGACAGACAGACAGACAAAGAAAGAGAGTGCATATGATATATACAATGAAGCCAGTGCTGGCCATCAGTTATGCGTTTGCCATACGTGTATACAATTAGTTCTAGATGATATTTCACGTTGCATACACGTTAAATATCTTCTACACCATGTGCTTTGCTCACCTTTGTTTAAATCAACAATTAAGGTTCGTTCATTCATTTCTCATCAACTCAGTTGAAATCTGGCCTCAAAACACATGATCTACAGGTACAAATATGCTTTCATGGATGTCTAGGTGTTGGCGTGTGGCGTGGCGTGGCGTGCCGTGGTGTGTGTGTGTGTGTGGGTGTGTGTGTGTGTGTGTGTGCTTCTTCACGGACATATTGGACTTGCCTTGACGTTATTCGTTAAGTCTTAGACCCAGCTGCTATGTGTGCAAATTATTGTAACCAATTTTCTCCAAAGCGATGTTGATTGTTAGCACTCTTGGGCCAAGTGCTAATGAGTTATAGCACATTTTAAATGCCTACTAGTAGTAGTAGTAGAGTAATGTTATCATAATTATCATAATCATCGTTATCATCTTTATTATCATATTTTTGTTGTTATTGCATTGTTGTTGTTGCCATTAGTAGTACTAGTAGTGGTAGTAGTAATAGTAGTAGTAGTACTGTTGTTTTGTTGTTGTTGTTATTATCATTATTGCTATGATTATTTATATTTCATCATTATCATCGTCATCGTCATCATCATTATCATCTCACCCCATGTGTGACACCTTCTTCTTCTTCTTCTTCCTCTGTCTCGCTCCTCCACTGGGGCCATCACCACCGTCACCATCCCCATCACCGTCACCGTCACCATTACTGACGGTGGAAGTGGAGGGTTGCGCGGAATTTGCACTGTCCATGACAATGGCGTCACTGTCCTCTTCCGCCGCCGTTGGCATGGAGATGTTGACGCTGTTGTACGACGTCTCCGCCGTGACGGTCACCAGGGGGGAGGTTTCTGTTGAGTCCATGTTCTGAAGTGATCTGTCTGGGGGGGGGGGGGGGGGGGGATACATAAATGAAATAGAAAATGAGTTAGATACTAATACTGATTTACTAATATTATATTATATATATATATATATATATATATATATATCATATTGGACGATGTACAATACTACGTGACGTGTTACAGAGACTTGTCATTCACACATCTGCCTGTTCAGCCACAGGCAGTGCTGTAGCAGGAGGCCAGACATGAACTAGGATTTGTCCATGGCCAACACTGTCCAACGGAGGCCTATGGTTCGATACTATACCATACTATAATATACTATACTACAAATTACGCCAGCTTCAAAAGATTATTCTGTGCAGGAATGCGAACTGCCCAACTCAGACAGACAGGTCGCCATAATCCGTCGCTACCCTTTATTATTTTTCTTTCATTTTTTTCTGACTGCAAGTGTTTGTGTTTTACTATCAACGTGGTTTTTATTACAGACGTTTGTCAAAAACAACTCTCTTATTGCCGCGCGTTATTTTACGTGCGAGTGCGAAGTACACGCGGAACCTCGGTTTATCATCTCATCCAAACGTTGAGCATCCAGACCACCAGGTTTAGTGAAGGTCGCGGAGTAAAAATTCCGGTTCATATAGTGTGTATGCATGCGCGCACGTGTGTGTATATCTATGTATGTGTCTGTTCCTTTGTGTGTGTGTGTGTGTGTAAACGCGCGCGCGCGTGCGTGTATCTGTGTGTGTGTGTGTGTGTGTGTGTGCATGTTCCTTATAGACTAGTAGTAGTATTAGTAGTAGTATATAACGCCCATCTTTAGTTAGAGACTGTACTCTAAATGTTTTACAAACATGGGGTTATTTGCGCCACAGGCTACACCTGCGAAGAGGTCACTGTCAGCTGCCTTTGGGCACTCATCATTTATTTGTTATCCTGTCTCGTCGTTCCCTGTCTCGTTCAGTCAGGCGTCATTCACGTGTATGCACACATATATGTTTTACTCGATTTTGACAGATTAATAATACCCCTGTTGACATCAAATCACTCAGCCGTCGACGTGATGTGAATAGCGAATTATTGAAACTCCTCACGTCAGAGTTGAGTTCTGACGGGTTCAAAGTACATCTGCCGTGCAAACAAAAGATACCATCAGGAGGAAAGCTTTCGTTTGGTGAAGAGAAGGATCATGATAGTTCCTTGTTTTATCATCCTTAATCCTTGGAGCCATTCAGAGTCGGACAATGTGTGTGTGTGTGTGTGTGTGTGTGTGTGCGCGCGCGCACGCGCGCACGTGTGCTTATGTTTTCTTAGAGGTAATGTCTTTTCACTTTTTTTAAGTGATATCAGATGTGTAATGTGTGTGTGTATGTCTTTGTGTATGTCTGTGCATATGCGCGTGTGCGTTTGAATGCGTGTATGTGTGTGTGTGTGTGTGTGTGTGTGTGTGTGCGCGCGCGTATATATGTGCATTTGTGTGCATTCATATGTGTGTATGCGTATGTGTGTATGTGTGTGCGTTTATATGTGAGTGCATATGTGCATGGGTATGTGTGTAAGTGTGCATGCGTATATGTCTCTCTCTCTCTCTCTCTCTCTCTCTCTCTCTATATATATATATATATATATATATATATATATATATATATGTGTGTGTGTGTGTGTGTGTGTGTGCCCGCACGTGTACAAGATCACGTGCATTTTAGAACTAAATGCAAGGTATGAACTGAATATAGGGATCAACAGACGGCTTTATCTCTTTCACGTCAACTTGGAAGATATCCGTGAAACTGTTGGGTTCAAAGATCCCATAGTCTTTTGAGGTCATAGGGACAGTGAATTTGTCATATGTGAATTCGCTCAGTCCAGAATTCGATATGATGTAGTTAAGGTGGGGCCCAAACACACACACACACACAGAGGCAGAGGTGCTTTCGAGGCCGCCATAATCAAAGAGAGAAGGGAAGTCATAAACAGGCTTGGATAAGTTGGAACGCGGCACCCTCTCCCAGCCCCACCGGTGGCTTCGACGTCGCCATGACCAAAGCTTGAGATAAGACGGGAAGTCATAAACTTTTTTGTTACGTGGTGGACAGTCCTTTGTTAATTGACTTCAGCTTGCAGAACACACACACACACACACACACACACACATTTACTGCACTGTCAGCGTCCGACCTCCGGGATAAGCAACATGGCGGCTGCGTGGCTTCAGTTGTGTGGCGATAGGCTTTGTCCACCATTATACGTCGTGACCCCGACCACTAATAGTCCAGTGTATTTACCAGTCTGCCACAGCACCCGTTATCTAGGTATCACACAATTTACACTGTAAACGAAGGGACAAAACTGCTATCTCCCAACTACACAATATCACTGAACTCCCTTGCTCGAAGAACACAGCAGCAACCACTGTCAACACTAATGTACACAGCAGAAACCACTTTGAAAAAATAATGCCAATGTTGTTTTTAAACTCACATAACTCAAATTAATACACAGATAAAAAAAATCATTTGACGAGCACCTGTGGAAATCTTAGAACACCTGCTTTCAGCAGGCAGAATGGGGGGCGGGGGGGGGGGGGTGGGGGGGCAAGCAGACCTATGATTCTGGTCAAAAACTGGAAGACTAAACCATTACAAAGTAATAATGACAACAGGTTTTAGTAAAAGTAGTAACTGCAACAGCTGTAAACTTTCACAAACTAACAAAGAACAACCACAACCTTTAACAATAACCCACTACAAGTAGCAGCAGCAGCAGCAGTTGTGCTATTCGTCTCACTCCCGTCTCCCCCACGAGACAGTGAACAAAGTTGGTGTTCACACCGTGGAAACTCGAACAGCGTGTACACTGGATTCATAAAGCCAACAGCTGAACAGTTCGATCATGGGAAAACAGCAACTTCCTGTACTAGTGCGACTACTGCTCGTACCACTACAACGACCATGACAACTACTACTACTTCTACTACTACTACTATTACTTCTACAACTACCACTACTACGGCATGTCAGATCAGAGGAAGAGGTTCACCTCTGTACCACTACCAGCCAGTCCAGCAACACCCGACGCTGTATCAGTCACCACCCGGAGCGTTCAGTTTTCCATTGCCTCCCGAGACAGACGGATGCCAGTCTCATCTATTCTACAACCACTACAACTACTGTTAATAATAAAACACATGACATGAACCAGGTGAAAGATCAGTTAAAGTATGAAACACCGCCATTACTCACTTGTAGCACAAAGAAAGGCACTGGTGATGGAAACTGAATCTGAAGTGAAAGACAACAGACTCCTACACTAGTAGCTTTCGTGTCACTCAAAAGTTTTCCCTCTGTCTCTCCTTCAGGGCCCTCTCTCTCTCTCTGTCTTGGCTCTCTCCACACACCACACACACCACACACCCGGGATACACACATCACACACCACACACCCCGTACACACATCACACACCACTCGTGTTCAACTGGCCATTGCGTAACTGAAAGGGAACCGGACTTGTGGGGAGTGGGGCGACGGGGGATTGTGTAGCGACTTGAACACTACAATCAGCTGACTCGTGTTGCTGACTTTGCCCGGGGTGTGGGGGAGGTTAGGGAATGGAGGAGGGCGGATAGGGGAGGAAGGGGGAAACTTTCAACTACACTCACTGATATGAGTCGGAAACAGATCTATTTGTAGCCAAGTTTCCTCCACACACACACACACACACACTTTGGACAACACTAGTGGTCAACGGAGAGGGGTTCAAGGAAATTGTGTTTTTTGCCTTGTTATGTTTGATGATTATATTGTTATTGTTTTTTTGTGTGTGTGTTTGGTTTGTTGTTGCTGTTGTTGTTGTTGCTTTTTGTTGTTGCTGTTATGTTTCTGGTTTTGGCTGACAAGCTGACAATACTGTTTGTTGGTGGTGTTTTCTTCCATCCTGTGCATTTTGTGTGCCATGTGTTATTATCTAAAATGAGTTTCAAACTAGTTTTGGTTTGATTTGGCTTTTATAGTTTGGTTGTTTTGTGTGATTGTTTTGTTTTGGGGGAGGTTTTGGGTTTGTTTTTTTTCCTTCTTCATTTTCTGTTTTCTTTTTTCTTTTTTCTGTTTCTCTTGGGTAGTTATTTTGCTTTGTGGTTTAGTTTTTTCAGTGTGACAATTTTTTTGCTGATTTTAACGTTTTTCTTTTCTCTTTTCTTTTGATTTTGGTTTTGTACTATATATTTCCCTAACCGTATTTTGAGACATCGCTGCTATGAGACACTGAACAACATGTCTAACAAGGAGACGTTCTTTCACAGCTTAGAACGGTGGACCTGTGTGCCAGTCCACTAATCTAGATATAGGGGTGGAAATCCACCCTATGTTTGGACCAGTGGTGCTAGACGTCAACTGGGGAACTTCAGTCCTATATATAGTTTGCGCACTTGATAGCAATCAAGGCAAAAAATGAGTTGTGTCAAGCAAAAGAAGGTAAAATGTCAAAAAAATAACTTTAAAATAACTTTGATAATAATGTAAAAGCAAACACACACACTGAGATGAAGAGCAGCGAGGAGAAATGTCGACACATTCTCTGAAGGAAAAGCACCCCGAATTTCACATGGGAAGATTTTCTTTTGCCTACTAATCATGGTGATGATGGCTGGTTCTTCTCTTGCGCGCGAAAATCAGTGGGAAAATCGGATGGGTGGCATGCCTTTTACATACATACCAATGCTGTATTTTAAAGAATATATAAAATACGTGTGATGTTTATCATTATCTGCTGTATTGTTATTATTATTGTATCATTAGTAGCAATGGTATGCTACTAATCATACAATAATAGTAACAATACAGCAGGTAATGATAAACATCACACATATTTTATATATTCTTTAAAACACAGCACTGGTATGTAAAAACAAATAATAAAGAAAGGAATGACAAACGAATACAACTACCTTTTAAATATGTGTAAGCTCAAAAACTTACCTTTGGGAAAATGAAGCTTGACTGGTTCAAACAGCCAGCAAAAGCTGGGGTCTGATGAGAACACCTGTTCGACGATGAAGAGAACGACAACTGAGTTACCTGCACAAGTGATGGCGATATGCCCTTAAGGTCCCGTTGTTTGTGGCTGTGGTCTTTTCCGTGGAGAGTGGTGTGTTCAAGGCATCGGTTCTGTGCTTGAGCTTGAAGGAGTTCAGCTTTTACTGGAAGAATGACGTAACCACGAAATATGCACCGTTCTACAGGAAGTCCTTGTGACAACTTCCTGATTGGTCTTTACTGGTTTATAGTCGCATGCGATTGGTCAGCTGCAACACGACAAACTGTTAGCTGGTAACATGATTGTATACATGAGAGACTGAAGAGGAGTAACTAGGGGAAGAGAAGAAAGCATGATACAGAGTGATAATGATGATAGGATGGGCCTAATGTTAGTGTCACAAACTTTGAAGAATGATACCAGAAATGGATAAGGGTAGTGGCCAAGTAGTAATGTGTCTGTTTTGGAAACGAGATAATCAGAGCGCACAGGTTCGAATCCCTCAATCGCCAGTATTTTCTCCCCCTCTCCACTAGACCTTGAGTGGTGGCCTGGACGCTAGTCATTCGGATTAGACGATGAACCGAGGTCACCGTGTGCATCATGCACTTCGTGCATGCAAAAGAACCCATGGCAACAAAAGGGTTATCCCTGGCAAAATTCTTCCGTAGGAAAATCATCCTATGACAGGAAAACAAATACACTTGTGGGCAACAAAAAGGGGATGGCTCTGCACTGTAGCAACGTGCTCTCCCTGGGGAGAGCAGCCTGAATTTCAGTCAGAGAAATCAGTTGTGATGAAGAGTATAAAAAAATCAAGCAAAACAATAATGATACTGATGATAATGATAACGATATATTCTACTTATGAGGTGCAAACTCCCCGATATACTGGGCTCAAAGCGCCTCACATGTAACAATACATATACCACAGTGCATGATAACATACCTCTGCACATGAAAAAACCACATATATGTGCATCTATACACCAAGACAATACTACAAATTGCAGATATGAACAATTACACACACAACACATGCACGGCACGAGCGCACACACACACACACACACACACACACACACACACACACACACACACACACACACACACGTACGATCACGTGCGCACACACATACACACACGTACGGTCGCGCGCGCGCTCGCACATACGACACGATACGATACAATACGATACAATAATGCATGTTTCTGAATTCATGCATGTTCCTGTGATGTCAGTGCAATGTTTTCACCTCGTGTGTCTTTTCTGTGACATTTGTGTGTATTTCTAACTAGTGTGTGTGATTCTTTACATGTGTGTGTATTTCTAACTAAGTGTGTGTGATTCATTACACTTGTACACGTTTCTTTATTCATGCATGTTTCTCACTGTGTGTATGCTTCCATAACATTAGTGTATGTACTGACTTTGTGCATTTTAATTCTGTAACATTAGTGTATGTACTGACTTTGTGCATTTTAATTCTGTAACATTAGTGTACGTACTGACTTTGTGCATTTTAATTCTGTAACATTAGTGTATGTACTGACTTTGTGCATTTTAATTCTGTAACATCAGTGTATGTACTGACCTTGTGCACTTTAATTCTGTAACATTAGTCTATGTACTGACTTCTGTCTGTGCAAGTTCCTCACTTGGTGTACGTTTCTCTATCGTTGATGTATGTACTAACTTTCTTTTTTCTTTTTTTTTAGCTTATGTGCATATTTCTATGACATAAGTGTGTGTATCTGCAACATGAGTATATTGTGATATGTTGCTTTCAATGACATTTTGACCGTTGATCACTATAAACACTACGCCCGTGTATGATTCTTGATAACGCATGCTTCTTACTTGTATGTTTCTATACCATTATGTATGTACTAACTTTACTTGGTGTATGTTTCTACACCATTATGTATGTATTAACTTTACTCAGTGAATGTTTCTATACCATTATGTATGTACTAACTTTACTTGGTGTATGTTTCTATACCATTATGTATGTACTAACTTTACTCAGTGAATGTTTCTATACCATTATGTATGTACTAACTTTACTTGGTGTATGTTTCTATACCATTATGTATGTACTAACTTTACTCAGTGAATGTTTCTATACCATTATGTATGTACTAACTTTACTTGGTGTATGTTTCTATACCATTATGTATGTACTAACTTTACTCAGTGTATGTTTCTATACCATTATGTATGTACTAACTTTACTCAGTGAATGTTTCTATACCATTATGTATGTACTAACTGTACTCGGTGTATGTTTCTATACCATTATGTAATAACTTTACTCGGTGTATGTTTCTATACCATTATGTATGTACTAACTTTTTTTTTCTTTAACATTAGTGTATGTTTCTAACTTACATCTGTGCATGTATCTCACTCGGTTAATGTTTCTCTAGCGTTAATGTGTGTACTAACTTTAATGTATTTTTCTATTGCACATGTGTATATTTCTATAACATTAGTATGTGTTTTACCATGAGTGTATATATGTTGCTTTCAATGACAGATTGACTGTTGATCATTTCAACCACCCCCACCCCCCTGTACATCCGCCCTCCGTACCCCCTCTCCATGGCTGATAAAGAGAGATTGACATAAAAGGTTTTAACAATATTTCCCGCCATTTACTGACTTCATACTTCCGTGACGAAGACAGATTCAGTCCACTTTGTTTAACTTGCTGTGGAGGAATTTTCCGTCAAGCAATGTGAGTGCGCGTGCACTGTGAGATACGACATAGTTCGTATGTGTTGGTGCCTCTGTTTTAAAGTGCACACCCTCTTTTTTTTTTATAAACCCAAATCCAACAAAAGCAGGGAGCAAGCAATGGATGCTAAACAATGAACAAGTTCAAGAGACTTTTGCTCTTTGTATTTGAAAAAGGACGTGGACGAAATCATTCCTGCATGTATCCATCACACACAGCAACAACCGATATTGTGTGGCATAGTTAGGCCTACAGTAATACGTGAAAAGATTTTAAAAATATGTACTAAGGTACACTGAATAAACTTTTCGAATTCGAGTCGAATTCACTGAACAAGAAAAAAGAATGAGACAAAAAGTCAAAGAACCTCAAGCCACTCAGTTATCTTTAGCACTTTCTATTAACTCACTCAGTACGGCCAGTCCTCTCTTTTCTACACAGACCCCTCGGATGTCCAGTGGGTGTCTCAATGACTCAACCTTTGGCTTCCGTCGTCAGAATTGTGGTATTCTTTGTCAACATTCACCTCTTCAGTATAAGAGCCTTCCGCTTGTAATATTTTGATGGTGGTAATTGGGGTGAAACGCTGTTAAAGTCGTCTCTTTCGCCGTTCGTATGGAGAGAGTTAACGTGCACACAGGCACTGATTTAAAAAAAATAGGTGGATAGCTCATTGGCAGGAAAGCTGAAGCCAACTGGACGCCATACTCAGACTCGTATCCGGGTGTCGGTCCGTTGAGAAGTCGTCTGCTAATGATGAAATCGTATCATGCTTGCCGACACGACATACCAGATGTTGTGACTTGATTGATATCTAGCCAATGGTTTATTTCCCAAGTTAATACAGGAAAACAGTGCAGTGATGCGACGCGCAAACTTGCTCTGAAGGCACACACAGGAATGTCAGCTTAACTATCTCCGCGAGCAAGTGAAACTTCTTCTTCTGCGTTCACTCGTATGCACACGAGTGGGCTTTTACGTGTGTGACCGTTTTTACCCCGCCATGTAGGCAGCCATACTCCGTTTTCGGGGGTGTGCATGCTGGGTATGTTCTTGTTTCCATAACCCACCGAACGCTGACATGGATTACAGGATTTTTAACGTGCGTATTTGATCTTCTGCTTGCATATACACACGAAGGGGATTCAGGCACTAGCAGGTCTGCACATATGTTGACCTGGGAGATCGTAAAAATCTCCACCCTTTACCCACCAGGCGCCGTCACCATGATTCGAACCCGAGACCCTCAGATTGACAGTCCAACGCTTTATCCACTCGACTATTGCGCCCGTCGAGCAAGTGAAACAATTCCTCTCTCTTCCGCCACACCCCCCACCCCCACCCCCTCCATAGAGATAATGATATTTATAGGTCACTGATCTGTCTGTCTGTTTGACTGTCTGTCTCCATAGAGATAAAGATATTTATAGGTCATTGATCTGTCTGTCTGTTTGACTGTCTGTCTGTCTCCATAGAGATAAAGATATTTATAGCTCACTGATTTATCTATCTGCTTGCCTGTCTGTCTCCATAGAGATAAAGATATTTATAGCTCACTGATCTGTCTGTCTGTTTGACTGTCTGTCTGTATCCATAGAGATAAAGATATTTATAGCTCACTGATTTGTCTATCTGCTTGCCTGTCTGTCTCCATAGAGATAAAGATATTTATAGCTCACTGATCTGTCTGTCTGTTTGACTGTCTGTCTGTCTCCATAGAGATAAAGATATCTATAGCTCAATGATCTGTCTGCTTGCCTGCCTGTCTGTCTCCATAGAGATAAAGATATCTATAGCTCAATGATCTGTCTGCTTGCCTGCCTGTCTGTCTCCATAGAGATAAAGATATTTATAGCTCACTCACTGATCTGTCTGCCTTTCTGTCTGTCTGTCTGTCTCCATAGAGATAAAGATATTTATAGATCACCGATTTGTCTGTCTGTTTGTCTGCCTGTCTGTCTCCATAGAGATAAAGATATTTATAGTTCACTGATCTGTCTGTCTGTTTGACTGTCTGTCTGTCTCCATAGAGATAAAGATATTTATAGCTCACTGATCTGTCTGTTTGTCTGCCTGTCTGTCTCCATAGAGATAAAGACATCTATAGCTCACTGAGCTGTCTGTCTGTTTGACTGTCTGTCTGTCTCCATAGAGATAAAGATATTTATAGCTCACTGATCTGTCTGTTTGTCTGCCTGTCTGTCTCCATAGAGATAAAGATATTTATAGCTCAGTGATTTGTCTGTCTGTTTGTCTGCCTGTCTGTCTCCATAGAGATAAAGATATTTATAGCTCACTGATCTGTCTGTCTGTTTGTCTGTCTGTCTGTCTCCATAGAGATAAAGATATTTATAGCTCACTGATCTGTCTGTCTGCTTGTCTGTCTGTCTGTCTGTCTCCATAGAGATAAAGATATTTATAGCTCAGTGATCTGTCTGCTTGCCTGCCTGTCTGTCTCGATAGAGATAAAGATATTTATAGCTCACTGATCTGTCTGTTTGTCTGTCTGTCTGTCTCCATAGAGATAAAGATATTTATAGCTCACTGATCTGTCTGTCTGTTTGTCTGTCTCTCTGTCTCCATAGAGATAAAGATATTTATAGCTCACTGATCTGTCTGCTTGCCTGCCTGTCTGTCTCCATAGAGATAAAGATATTTATAGCTCACTGATTTGTCTGTCTGTTTGTCTGTCTGTCTGTCTCCATAGAGATAAAGATATTTATAGCTCAGTGATCTGTCTGCTTGCCTGCCTGTCTGTCTCCATAGAGATAAAGATATTTATAGCTCACTGATCTGTCTGTCTGTTTGTCTGTCTGTCTGTCTCCATAGAGATAAAGATATTTATAGCTCACTGATCTGTCTGTCTGCTTGCCTGCCTGTCTGTCTCCATAGAGATAAAGATATTTATAGCTCACTGATTTGTCTATCTGTTTTACACTGGAACTTTCAGGCCAACCCTGGAGTATGGCAGCACTGCCTGGGCCACGGCATCAGCAACCAACACAAGCCGCCTGAGCAAAGTTCAGAACGCAGGGCTACGGCTGATCACTGGCGGGATAAAGACGACTCCAGTTCAGGCGATGGAGAAACACACAGGCCTCCACCCACTCGAAGAAAGACGAGAGGAAAAAGTCTTCATCCACAGCGAGAAGCTCCTGCGCATGCCAACTCACCCCATGCACGAAAAACTGAAGCACCCAACAAAGAACAGACTGAAGCGGACCAGCTTCAACCACCTCTCCAAGGCCCTGCACCGCCAACATGAAGACCTGCTGCCCTCATCCCCTGCCGAGATGGAAACACTCCCCGACTTCGAGGAACCGGCCGACCAACTGGAAGGAGTCTCAATCATCACAAAAGTCCCTGGCATCGACCAAAAGGACTGCCAAGCCCCTCCCCTGCTGAAAGCTCTGACACTGGAGATGATTGAGACTCGGTACAACCCCAGCGAATGGACGCACGTCTTCACAGACGGATCCTCGGAGGGAGCGGTGAAGAATGGAGGAGCAGGCATCTTCATCAGGCACACAGATGGAAGACTGACTCCTGGAGCCTTCCCCACAGGAAGAATCTCCTCGAACTACAGAGCGGAGACAGCAGCACTACTCCATGCTGCACAAGGCCTCAGGACGTCAGTCAACCCACCACCAAAGATAGCCTTCTTCACTGACTGCAGATCTCTCCTGCAGGGACTCCAGTCGACCAGAAACGAACAGCAGCTGACAAACATCAAAGCAGCCCTTCATGACCTTTCAAAACGGTCGACTGTCACTGTTCAGTGGGTTCCTTCTCACTGTGGGGTCACGGGGAACGAAAAGGCCGATGCTCTCTCCAAGGCAGGCAGCAAATTGAAGCAGTTCAGCCACCCCGTGACCTACAGAGAGGCCAGGACCATCATCCACAACCGATATCAGAACCAGTGGAAGAGAAGGCTGGGTGCAAACAGTGGCGTCGATCCAATCCACCAGCTCCAGAGACACCAGCAGACAGTCCTCTTCAGACTGAGAACTGGCCACTGCCGACTACTGAGTCACCTTCACCGTATGAAGATCGCCCACACTGATGAGTGTCCATGTGGCACTGGACCCCTGACCCCTGAACACATCCTCCAACACTGCCCAACCCATGAAGCTCTACGGCGTCAAACCTGGCCAGGGGGCACAGAGCTACAGGTGCAGCTTTGGGGAGACCGCCACGACCTGGAGAAGACCGTGGGTTACATCGTGGTGACAGGGGTGACCGTCTGACGCAGCCAAAAACATCGAACGCAGAAGAAGAAGAAGTCTATCTGTTTGTCTGTCTGTCTGTCTCCACAGAGATAAAGATATTTATAGCTCACTGATCTGTCTGCTTGCCTGCCTGTCTGTCTCCATAGAGATAAAGATATCTATAGCTCACTGATCTGTCTGT
>NC_134899.1:4593648-4633648 GCF_041734735.1 Babylonia areolata
AGTGGATCCGAAGCCGATCGTAGTGAGCGAGATGGAGTGTAGAGGTGAAGGAAGCCGCAGAGATTGGAAGGGGCAGTTTTGTGAATGCATCTATAACATAGAGTGCTGATCTTGTACTTTATTCGGTGTGAGACAGGGAGCCAGTGGAGATGTTGCAAAAGAGGAGTGATGTGCTCAGATCTTTTCTTTCTGAGGACGAGTCGGGCAGTAGAGTTTTGTATGCGCTGAAGGGACTGAATGGATGAGGCAGGCAAACCAGACAATAGAGAGTTACAGTAGTCAAGGCGAGAGAGAATGAGAGAAACGACAAGTCTAGATGTTGCGTCAGTGGACAGATATTTCCGGACGGAACTGATGCGCCGCAGTTGACAGTAGCAGGACTGACATGTCAAACTGATAAATTGTTGCATGGAAAGTGTGTTGTCAAGGACAATACCGAGGTTCCTGACTGATGTGGAAAGAAGGATGGATGCACTGCCAAGTTTGATTGTCTCAGCTGTGATGGAAGACAGTTTTTGTTTAGTTCCTATGATCATTGCTTCAGTTTTGTCCGCATTCAATTGTAACTTATTTAGAGTCATCCAGTTTTGAATGTCCAGGAAATAGTTGGATGTTTCCTGCAAGATCGACGACAATTTTTCAGGGGTATCACTCTTCTGGAGTTGAGTGTCATCAGCATAAGAATGATGACTGACATTATGGCGGTTGATAATTTCAGCGAGAGGAGCAGTGTACAGTGTGAAGAGCACTGGGCCTAAAACAGATCCCTGTGGGACTCCATGTTAGATTTTAACGGGTTCAGATTGGAAATGATCAACAATTACAGAGTGGAATCGATCAGTGAGATAAGATTTGAACCAGTTTAGAACAGTGCCGTTGATACCAAATGTAAAATGAAGACAGGAAAGAAGGATTGAATTGTCTATTGTGTCAAAGGCGGCTGACAAGTCGAGAAGAGTGAGAAGGGAAATTTATCCTGAGTCGGACGCTAGCAGTAGATTATTCAGGATGTGGAGGAGAGTGGTTTCGGTGCTGTGATCAGCGCGATAGATAGACTGAAATGGGTGGATGAGATTGTTGAAACAAAGGTGGTTGTTGAGCTGCTTCAGGACAGCTTTTTCAAGGAGTTTGGACATAAATGGGAGATTAGAAACTGGTCGATAGTTTTTCAAAATGCTTGCGTCAAAGGTGGGTTTCTTCAGAAGAGGCCGGACGATTGCAGTTTTGAAAGTGGATGGAAACGTTCCAGTGAGAAGGGATGGGTTGACAATACTGGTGGGGAGAAGCTGTGAGACACACTGGGAAAAAGACCGAAGCTGGTATAGGATCGAGCTCACAGTATTTTATTGACATTTCTTTCAGGATTTCATGAACTTCTGTTTCAGTCAATGGTTTAAAGGAATGGAGAGGAGTGCCGCTGAATTGAGGATCAGGATGAGCAGGTTGGAAAGACATTTGGTCTAAGATGATACAAATATTTTGGACTTTGTCGAAAAAGAAAGAGAACCAGGAATGGTTACTGTACTTCTTTCTTCTTTTTTTTTCTTTTTTTCTTCTTTTTTTTTCTTCTGCTTCTTTTTTTTTTTTTTTTTTTTTTTTGGCCATGTTGTTGTTTTCTCTTGTCTTGGGGGTATTTCTTATTGTGTGCATATTTTCTTGTTGTCGTTGTTTTATTTGTTGTTGTTGTTGTTGTTGTTTTGTTTTGTTTTGGGTTTTTTTTTCACAATTCTCTGAGCCATGCCAGTCCTACCGGGCCGCACGTGCTGAGAGTGCAGTAAACGTGTGTGTGTGTGTGTGTGTGTGTGTGTGTGTGTGTGTGTGTGTGTGTGTGTGTGTGTGTGTGTGTGTGTGCGGGAGGGGGGAATGGGGGTGGGGAGTAAATGTGAGCGTGCATGTATGTGTGTGTGTGGGGGGGGGGGGGAGGGTGAAGTGGGGGAGGCACTGCCCCTTCTTCTGCGCTCTTTCAGCAGAATCGTACATTCAGCCTGAAGTTTGAATCATTGAGTGATTGACACCTGTTTGCACTGCAAAGACCTTTGATCCTCGGTGAAACTTTACACTGCATGCATGATTGTTCATGCAGTTATGTACGTAACAATGCATGTATGTGGGCCTCCCCGGTCAGTGAGCTTTGTATAAGCATAACGATTATCATTTGAGGGAATTGTGAGTAAACATAATATATGGAACAGGATGTTGTCGCCAAGGGACATCACCGTGCCGATGTAGTTGAATTAATTCCCTTTGTATAGAGACCTCTCTCTCTCTCTCTCTCTCTCTCTCTCGCTCTCTTACAAACGCGCGTGCGCGCATACGCACACATACACTCAAACGCACCCACAATTGCGCGCGCGTTCACACGCACGCACGCATACAAGCACACACATACACACGCGTAGTTGACATCTATTCATTCATTTTATTGCATGTCAAACGTCGTACATAGCTTTCATTTAGTCACAATGAAACATGTTCACAAATTTATCATGCTTTCAATGCCAGTGCTGGTTTAGTCTCAGAAAGTGGGAGGAACATATTACAAGGACAAGTATTCACAAGGACTAGGGATTGATCTCCACAGCTCTCTCCAGCAAGGTCCCTCCTCTCTTTGCACAGTTAAGGGAGAAGAGGAGAAGGTGGAAAGATGTAAAGTTGCAGACTAACACACACACACACACACACACACACACACACACACCCGCCGCACGTCATATAATCATAAACAGACATTACAAGCTTGTATAATGGGACAATAAAGAATTGTAATATTCACAATAGACATCCACGTGCTGCACATTTTGTATGAAAAAAAAACAAAAACAAAAAAACCTCTGATTCTTTCCTCTTGCTGTTAACAATGTTGAGACGATGTCATACACATAAAGAATTTCAACCTTCTCACCGACAAGATTATAACCTAAAGTTTGACGTTGATCCTCGGTTTTATAACTAATATTCACTAATGCCTCGTAAGGCTAAAGCTAAAGGTCTACAGAGCAGTAGTTCTCCCCACACTACTGTACGCCTGCGAAACTTGGACAGTGTACCAACGACATGCCAAGAAGCTGAACCACTTCCACACAACATGCCTCAGGAAGCTACTGAACATCAAGTGGCAAGACAGGACCCCAGACACAGAGGTGCTCGCAAAAGCCACCCTTCCCAGCATCTTTACCATCCTGATGCAGTCCCAGCTTCGCTGGGCTGGACATGTGGCGCGCATGCCAGACCATCGGCTGCCCAAAAGGCTCTTCTATGGCGAGCTGCAACAAGGGAAGAGATCACACGGAGGTCAGAAGAAGCGCTTCAGAGATACTCTGAAAGTCTCTCTGAAAGCGTTTGATATCAACCCTGACTCCTGGGAGGAATCTCCAGTGGACCGTGACAAATGGCCCGCTGCTGTGCACAAAGGCACCAAGTTGTGCGAGACCAACAGGACTGCTGCAGCTGTTCAGAAGAGGCAGGCCAGAAAGTGACGGGCAAACAAGCTCCCTGACAATGATATGCCTGTCTTTGTCTGCCCCAACTGTCAGCGAACATTTCGTGCGCAGATTGGACTATTCAGCCATCTGCGCATTCACAGATAGATTCATGAGCATCCTCCCCCCCACCCCACCACCACCCTCCCCCCATCCCCCAGCTGGATGACAACGATGGTCATCATCGATCTCGATGGACACACCACCACCACCAGTATTCACTAGCCTAACATATGATATAGCATCCTTTTCTGTCAAACATTTTCTTTCAAATCTTACGTTCTAACGGAAATGCATTCATTTATACATCAATAATGATAGAAAGCAGAACAAATATAATGGAAAGAAGAAAGAAAAAAAAACAACAGAACACCAACTGGGTTATATTGAAGAAAAACAAACCAAGACAAAAAGGAAAACAATACACACCACAACATAGCAGACAAAATGATGGCAAGAATGTATACATTGAGATTAGAAAAAGCCACACACACACACACACACACACACACACACACACATGCATGGCTTTGCACTGAGAAGCCAGGAACAAAATATAGCCATATGATAACTGCATAATCTATCGATAACATATATTCCTGACTTTTAATTTGTATTCACAAACAGGGCTTTGTCCGGTTTTGGGTTGTTTTTGTTTTTTTTTTGTTTTTTTTTGTTTGTTTGTTTTTTTGTTTGTTTGTGTGTTTGTTTTGTTTTGTTTTGTTGTTTTTCAAATTCCTGATAGATCATGTCCTCCTCCTTCATCATCAGTACTGAGCAACACGCTAAACGCCACGTTCCTGGCATCAGAGATCTTTTCCCACCCCTCTTGCGGCCAATCAGTGGCAGCCTCTGTGCGTGTGTGTGTGTGTGTGTATGTGTGTCTGTGTTTGTGTGCGTGTGTGCGTGCGTGAGTGTGTAAGTGTACACATGTGCCAGGAGAGCTCTGTGTACGTGCGTGTATGTGTGTGAGTGTGTGTGTGTGTGTGGGGGGGGGTAGAGGATGAGGTATGTGTGTATATGTATGTCTGTACTATGGGAGCAACGGAATATTGGAATGTACGGGTGTCCATCTATATATTTGTATATGTGTGTGTGTGGGAGGGGGGATTGGTGGGGATATGGGCGTATGTGTGTGTGCTTGTACACGTGTGTGTGTGTGTGTGTGTTCTGTGGAAGCTGCGATACGTAGCCTAGAAATGAGCGTGTGGAGGAAGGGGGGGGGGTGCAGGGTAATTTGTGTGTGTGTGTGTGTGTGTGTGTGTGTGTGTGTGTGTGTGTGTGTGTGTCGGGGCTTGTGCATGTTTGTGTGTATTTGTTTGTGCTTTCATATATGTGAAACTGCATGTTTGTTGCATATATGTTACGCATGTGTGTGTGTGTGTGTGTGTGTGTGTGTGTGTGTGTGTGTTTGTTTGCATGTTTTACATTTATTTGATTATTTGCTTATTTATCATCATTATTGTCTTTTTATTTTATTTTCATGTACAGTTGGGTTTTTTGTTTTTGGTGTGTGTGTTTTTGTGTGTGTGGTTTTTTTGTTTTTTTGTTGTGTTTTTTTGTTGTTGTTGTTTTGTTTTTGTGTGGGGGTGTTTTTTTTCCCCCAAGGCCTAAGCGCGTTGGGTTATGCTGCTGGTCAGGCATCTGCTTGGCAGATGTGGTGTAGCGTATATGGATTTGTCCGAACGCAGTGACGCCTCCTTGAACTACTGATACTGATACATCATTACACAAATAATGAATAAAAAATAAAATGAAAAGAAGAGGGCTTTAGGACAGTTGGTGTTGGGATGGATCCTATAGGCCAGCTAGCCCCCAAGACTGCAGCACTGAGAGCCAGTGCAATCTTACCTCCTAGTTGGAGAATCATATTTCCTTTACGAAAGACTAAGCTGTAAATAAATTTACAATGCAGTGGAGAAACATTTATCCTAAGCTCTCACTTTGCTATTGACCAACTGTAAGCCTATGTCCATCTCTGATATAAGCCGAGCACAATGTTACCGGCAGTCCTAGGCAAGACTTGTGTATGGATGTACAATAAACGATATCTGAAACAAACTTTACAACATACATTAAACACATTTATGATTTACGGGATTAGATTATGGTGTGGAGCAATTACTGGGTGTCCTCCACGATGGGCGATCACAGATTTACTTTTAAGTGAGTAATCTGTCAAACACCCGACTGTTTTGTTTATTTATACTATATACAGCATGTACACTGCAAAAGAAGGGGTGGTTGGGTGAAGATGGTGGTGATGGAGTGATGGAGACCGAGTGTGTGTGTGTGTGTGTGTGTGTGTGTGTGTGTTCGTTCGTTCTTTAATTTAGCGTCTTTTCACTATCAGTGACATTAGACGATTAAAAAAAAAAATTAAATTAAATTAAATTAAGAAAAATCAAAACAGGGGGGTTGGGAGAGGGAAGAGGAAAACAGAAAATAAGAAAACTATCAGAAAAATACGTAACTAACATGCAATTGCATTAATAATAACAATTCAATAATGATAATGATAATCAGAAACCATTAACACAATTCTGAAGTACACTAAAGGAATGTAGAAATAGGGCTATGAATTAATGCCTGTGAAAGTTCGACCAAAAGAACTTCTTCAGAAATAACTTTCCAAAAATCATCTGTGGAATAGTTATTCTCTTTGAAATACTTGGGCAAGAAGGTACGTACCTGCTGACAGTGAAACAATCAATGATGCAAGTTGAACTGCTTGCCACAGGTGCATGTAACATTTTTGCTATACTTTGTCTTCAGCGCATCAAGTTTTATACGGAAGAAAGTGGAGGTTGTTAATCTTGTATAGCAAGCTAATGGATTCGGTATCTTTCCTTAATAATATTCTCGGGGAATAATGTCCCTTTATGTTTTAAAAACTTTTCCTTCCATCGGATATGAAATCGACCTCATGCTGATTTTTCCATTAACAAAAAAAGAGCATGCCTCTTTTATGGAAAGACGGACATGTATTTTTTGTCGATTTTTCTGAATCTTGTGCTCCTCTTTTCGCTGCTTTATCAGCAGCTTCATCGCCATGAATGCCTACATGAGAAGGCACCAAACAAAACCTGACCTCAGTCCCTTTAATCCTCAAACAATGTACCAAATGATTTCCCTCAAACAATGTACCAAATGATTTCCCTCAATGACTAAGTCAGTGTTTGTGTGTGTTTGTGAAGATGAGATCCAGGTCACTAAGTGCACATAATAAAAATCATATTCATCACAATGAACTTTATGTGGCTCATACTGGTCACAACACACAGATGGAAATTGCACTCCAGGTGATGAAAGAACACGTTGTCCCAATCCAAAATCGCATCCGGCAAAAAAAGAGATACATTGCGCAAGTACACACACACACACACACACACACAATCAGCCCACACACCCGACTCACCCACTTCCCCCCCCCTACACACACACAAATTCACCCACACGACTCACCCACACCCACACATCCACACACAACAGCCCACACCCCCAACTCACCCCCCCCCCCCCCCCACACACACACACACACACACACACACACACACACAACTCGGCCACACCCACACATCCACATCCACACACACACACACACACACACACGCACACACACCAGCCCACACCCCAAACTCACACACACACACACACAAACACGCGCGCGCGCGCGCGCGCGCACGCACGCACGCACACACACACACACACACACACACACACACACACACACACACACACACACACCATCCCCAATCACGACATAGTCTTCACAATGGCGGACATGGACGTGTAAGTGCCGACGACGAACCCCAGGAAGCCCACGACCATGACGAGGATGAGGAAAGCGATGAGGGCTTTGTGAGGGGGCTGGTGAGGCGGGGGCTGGGTGAGTCGGGTGAGGAGGTAGATGAGGGCGGGCAGGATGAGGGCAAGGAAGGAGCTGGCCACGGCTCCGATGAAGGAGATGAGGAGGTCCAGGTTGGGCACAGCGATGGACATGATCACTGGAAGGCAGACAGTCAGTCAGTAAGACAGACAGATAGTAAGACATGCAGACAGTCAGTAAGACAGACAGTCGGTAAGACAGACAGTCAGTAAGACAGACAGGCAAACAGACAGACAGACAATCAGTCAGCGACAACCATGATGATGATGGTAGTGACGATCACTCCTACCATCACCAGTACTGTCTGTGTGTTGGTGGGACCATTAAACAGTTCAAGTCATGACAATGGAAATTGTAAAGATTTATACGACACAACACAACACTCCCCAGCCTGACACAACGTAACCCCAATCCAACACAACACGATTTACAGTGAAATATGTTGCGATGAAACGCGGTGCAACACAACACAAATAGGTTGTTGTAAAACTAATACAATAGAATATCACAACACGACACAACGTAATGCAACGCAACACGACACAATTCACAGCGAAATCTGTTGTGATAAAATGCGATGCAACACAATGCCAGTTCAATGTAGTGCAATGTATTTCTACACTGCATAACCCCTCCAATCCATACCCACCCCAACCACACTCCACTCTATCCAGCCCTATCCAATACACACACACACATTACCACACTACTCTAACAAACCAAACCCAATCAATTCCCCCCACACCTCATTCCACCCATCCACCCTACCACAAACCAATCCAACACACCCACCCCATCCACTCCAACCCAACCCAATCCAATCCAGTACACCTTCCCCAAGCAACCCAACCCAACCCCATGCAACCCAACTCAGCCCAGTCCAGCACACCCCACCATACTCAACCCAACCCAATTCAACACATCCTCCGCCCCACTCCACCCCACCTCAACCCAACCTAACCCAGTCCAACCAACCCATTCCCATCCAACCCAACCAAGCAAAATCAAGCCCAGTCCAACACACACCACACAGCCCAACCTCATCCCACCCCACCCCACCCACCCCACCCACCCCACCCCAACACCCAGCTCACCAGTGAGGATGAAGAAGAGCAGTCTGACCAGAGCCTCCGCCTTGTGCCGGGTACGGGTGCAGTCGTCCCCGTGCCAGCCGTTGCGGTCCTTGAGCCACTTCATCACCAGATCGACCGGCACGAACAGCTGCAGGTGGAAGGACAGGAACATGACGGCGGCGAAGATGGGCTTGACAGAGTAGTAGTACCTGCCAGGGGAAGTCACCCAGTGAAACGATCAACTCCAGGAGCAAGGGGACACAATGCTTCACACGCTCATCAGCCAGTACAGTGTCTGAGGGTCTGGGTTCTGAATCACGCTCTCGCCCTTTCTCCCAGTGTTGCACTGGATAAATCGAACTGAGTGTCTAGTCATTCGGATGAAACTGAAACTGAAAAACTTAAACTCAAGTGATGATTTCAAAGTAAGGAAATCCCTTGTGGATGTAAGAGGCGACTGTGATGAATTTAAAGATTGATTTGATTGGGTAGTAGTACCTGTTGAATGAATGCAAGGATCTCTGACAATTTTTCAAGAATTACTGACTTGATTGTGTGATAGTTACGTGACAGATGAATGCAAACTGACGATTTTTCAAGAACAACTGACTTGATCGTGTGATAGTTACGTGCCTCCTCTGCTGTTCTGGTGGCCATATATGTCGGACACAACTAGCTGTCACACATGCACACTGACCCACCAGGGGCTGGAAGGCAGGTTGAAAGTGATGCTGGCCAGAGTGTTGTCTCCAAAGGCCAGGTAGCCGAAGAATCCCATGGCGGTGTAGAGAGTGACCACGACGGTCAGGCTGAGGGTCAGCACGCCGCAGGGG
Organism: Babylonia areolata; assembly: GCF_041734735.1. Classification (NCBI taxonomy): domain Eukaryota; kingdom Metazoa; phylum Mollusca; class Gastropoda; order Neogastropoda; family Buccinidae; genus Babylonia; species Babylonia areolata. The sequence continues at coordinate 4,602,923 of NC_134899.1, forward strand.
GCAGAGTACAGCTGTTTGTCCTTGACCTGTCGCTCGATGGGCAGCACCTGGTGATGGGCGGGGATCGAATCAAATCAAATCAAGACAAACTGGATGGTGTGGTTGATAAAAGGGGTTTTGTAATGTGTCTGATGTTGTGCTAGCTGAATCGGGAGCATAAGCAGCATTGACTTGAAGTTGTGTACCATGAGAGACTCTTTACTATTTGTTTATCATTATTATTATTATCATGTTATCATATTAGTATTGCTATTATCATAATTATTAGTAGTGGAATTACTTATATCACTACTATCATTTATTATTACTATATTTTTCATTATTATTATCATTGTTGTTATGATTATACTTTCCACTGACCAGACTGATGCCCTCAAAGGAGAAGACGATGGTGCCGAAAAAGGCTGGCATCCTGGACCATCCTGCAAAGGGCGGCAGGCTGCTGACATCTGGCAGGGGACTGCTGAAGATGTTCACGAATATCAGGGACAGGCCTGTCATCACAACATGTAGGGTGTAGATACACGAATATAAACATATATGTTTACTGGAACACATGTATAGTTTTATATACGTGTACTCATACAGTGATTGATGAATTTAATAATCACCATCATTATATCATGTACATTTAAGGCACAAACTCACCATCTAATGGGCTCTAAGCGCTTCACATGAAACAAAGTATATATAATAGTGCATTACAATACACCAGAGCACACGAGGACGTAAGTGAACAACAAAATCTACATCCATGATTTGGATACCTCTATGGTGCCTATCCTCGTGTCGGAGTTAGAGGCAAACCTCTGAACGCTTTACAAACACGAAGTCATTTGCAACAACAGCCTGGCTATCTTGCCAAAGCCGACTTTGAGCTACGTACATTTAGGCGCTCATCATTCGTTTCCTGTGTCACTTGGTGAGGGTTAAGACTGTTGTTTTATCTATCAATCTGATTTTTTTCGTTGAGTATTCTGCTCATGTTGGTTATTGAGAAATAATTCCTTAACAAAAACAACAGGTCCCTGCCGAGCTATCGTGAGGTTCTCTTTGCTGGAGTAAGACGTTTCTCTCTGGTCGGCAGTCAGGAGCGGGTAGTGAGCCCGAACAACACTACACAGTGCAGAAACACCTGTCGCTTGCCTTCTGGAGGTACATTACGACCAACATTAACATAGATGAGAGCTTCTTAAATACGACCAATGCACAAAAAACGCAAATAGTTTTATAGGTTAGTTTACCCAAGACCGTTTTTGATGTTTTCCCATTACTTTACAGAAAACCAAAACATCTGGGTTTGGGTTTTTTTCATATATAGATAAATAGATATGTAAAATTAAGGATTTAACACACGCACACGCACACGCACACACACACAGATGTGTATATATATATATATATATATATATACACACACATATGTATATGTATATATATATATAGAGAGATATATATATATATATATATATATAGGACACACCCACGCTCATACATAGATATATAGATATACACCACACTCACCAATGACATTCAGGATGTTGGCGATGGCGGATAAGGGCGACATTTTGTCCAGTCCCCTGAACTGGCTGTAGATCAGCAGAGGTGCGGCCACCATCAGCTGGTACTTCCAAATGGGAAAGTTCACAGATGACTTTACTATCACCGCCTGCAACAATTATTTATCATAATGATTTTGTTGTAGTTCGAACACACAGGGCCATACTGATCAGGACTACCCAACGACACAAATGTCCAACTGCTGAAAACAGAAAGCTGTCACATACACAGAGAAACATTAAGATAAGCCTACAAAACACAGTTCATGACATTATCTTAACCATTCAAAGGTTAGGCCGTGCTCGGGACGTCAGCTATTCCACTTAATTCATCATCCACAGATTACAAAAACATTGTAATAAAGGAAAAAAAAATACTTGAAAGCCAAACAAAAAATACCCAAAGAGGCCATAACAGGCCACGCTGTCGTTCTTACTTACGTCTCTGATGTTGTCCGCAATGAATACAATGTAAACGCTGCAGAATCCCAGTTGTGACATCATTAGTAGTGCGTTTACGAAGAATCTGCAACACAGACATAGACAAATGTTCGATGACTGGCAACATGTGACTGAGACAGGCGGATAGATCAGCCACACAAGTGCATGAACTCTTTCACATGCAGTGAAACAAACGTTCCACACAACACCACTTTGTGTTTCTCATTAACTTTATATATGTGCAAATTCAAAAGGTACACAGCATTAAACAAGAAAACATTCCAAAACAATCCGATTCCATACATAACAAGCTACACTACTTCTAAGAACGGAAGACACTCCACAGTGTGCAAACACTGAGCAGTTACTTAATTTTGATTGATTAATTAAGCGTTAGCGTGGTCAATATCAGGACCGCCACCAGAACCTTTATCGATATATCCCAACCACACAGCTCTGTGCCATTCTGTAAAAAGGCATGGGTATCCATCCATGTCTCCCCGAGATATCCTATCAATTGTTACTTTAGTTTGTTTATCTTGAAGGAGGTCACAGGTAATCTCCCTTACCGTCCCCACTTGGCGGGCCATCCCCTGAGGGCCGGGTGAGAGGTCCTCAGGGCCCAGTAGGTCAAGGTGGAGTAGTTCATCTCCACTTTCTCCTCCCCCTCCGCCTTCGCTCTGCAACACCAACGTTTAGGTGTATAATAAAGAAAGAAAGAAATGAGGATAAGATGATAAGTAAATAAATGAATAGAAATAAGTTACCGTACACAAACACCGCGGTAATGGGTAAAGGACTCAATGGCAACACTAATAACTAAATGACGATGCACAAACACAAAGCTGAATGGTAACGCCTACAGGAGTCAATGGCAACACTCTTCTCTGCTAAAGCAACTCGAACGTGATCATGAAAAGTAAGGAAAAGAAAGGATGCAATACAGTTCCACTACCATGTATTGATAATATAACATGAATGTGTTAACGATATTTTGGAATTCTTTCAATGCGAGTTTCTTTTTTTTTCATTTTAACAGTTTGTGTTTATAAAAAGAAAAATAAATAAAAAGTCAGTTTCCAGCACATCTACTGGAACAATATGAAAAGAGCTACTTGATGTGTGCATAACCAATATATTTACATATAATAAATTTCAAAAATATCTTAAAAGTGACGGTTCCCATGGGTATCACAGACTGATATGAAGTCCTGTCTTTGAGAAATCCTTCTCACCAGCTGATAAAATGAAAATGTACACTTTTAAAACAGCTGGGATTTGCCTTTGCTTTCTTTTCAGCAAGCGTTCCTATCATTATTGATTGTTTAAAGCAATACACTAACATTGATGAAGTTCGTTCTTTTCAATTTTTACTAACAATCACGAGAATTGTAGAAAACATTTTGATATACTAACTACATTCTCCAGCAAACTGATTTTTCAGTTAATGACAAAACGAGTTGGTAAGTGACTAAAGTAGGTCTACTCTTGTCTGAATTTTTTGTTAAAAATTCAGTGTCTTTACTCATTTAGCTCTAAACACCAAAACGACCCATGGTATAAGCCCAATTCACAGCAGTGTTTAGCAGTGACTGAGATCAGATACACTTCAGAATACTGGTGTTTTGATAGTCAGCTGTCAATGGGGCCATGAACTACCCTCCCCATCCCACTCCCACCATCCCTACATTCCTCACCTTTCAAGTTGTGCACGTGCGGACCGCGCCAAGAAGTGCATGCACAACAATGCAATGCACCCCATTAGGAACGTCAGCACGGGACCCACCTGGAAAAACAACAAAAAACAATACATTATTTTTCTTTTCTGTGTATTCATGCATGTGTATGTATGTGTATGTATAGGTGTATGGGTAAGTTTGCGTCTGTACATGTATACATGCATATGTTTGCATGTATGTATGTATGTTTGTATCTCTCTCTCTCTCTCTCTCTCTCTCTCTCTCTATATATATATATATATATATATATATATAATTACTTATTCAGTGTGTGTGTGTGTGTGTGTGTGTGTGTGTGTGTGTGTGTGTGTGTGTGTGCATTCGTCTGACTTTGCATGCATGGGTGGTTGGATTATGATTGCATGGATGATAATGACTGTTTAGTTCACTGTTTGGTTGGGGTGACAATATGCCTTGTACATACTATATGATGGTGAAAAATATGTAGACGTGCAAGTATGAAAAATAGGTCATTGTATATATCTAATATTGTTTATATCTAATTTTCTGACTAGTGATAACATATGCACACGCGTACAAGTAGTAAAAGCAGTCTTTGTATACTATCACGTAGCCGTGGAAAATAGGTATTATACATAAACAAATAATGTGGGGAGAAAATACCGCTGTGATAAACATCACACACACACACACACACACACACACACACACACACAGACTAAATGAAGAAAAGAACTCTCTCTCTTTTCTCTCTCTCTCCCCTCTCTCTCTCCCTCCCTCTCTCTCTCCCAATCTTGCATCTCTCTATGTCCCTCTCTCTATCTCCCTCTCCTTCTCTCTCTCTCTCTCTCTCTCTCTCTCTCTCTCCCTCCTTCTCTATCTTTCTCCCCCTCCCTCCCCCTCTCCCTCTCTCTGTTCAGAGTCACACGGCGAGGCAGTACAGACAGACAGACACAGACAGAGGAACGTACCACCAGTCCAGCACAGTACATGGCATAAGGCATGGCCAGGATCCCCGTGCCCGTGTTGCCCTTCAACAGCGTCATCACGGCCTTCACGTCACTGACACAGTCATAGACACGGTAGTTGAATTATAACTAACAATAATGATTAAAATCAAATAAGTTTGGAGCCTATGCCGAGCTCCTTCAAGCAACATGTTTCAAAAACACAATGGTGCGAGATTAACAGAATATTCGATGAAACAGTTTATGCACAAAATCAATATATAACAAATACAATAAGACAGAGACAGACAGACAGACAGAGAGAAAGAGAGGGAGAGAAGACAAATGGTTTATTGTACATCGGCCTCAGGCCATTATAAAAACACATGGGAAGGGGCGGTGTTGGGGGGCAGGGTTTGGTGCGGTCGGGGGGTCGGAAGGGGGCTGGGGGTGTCGGAGGGGTACAATCTGGATAAACATATCAATAGTAAGAACATTGCTATAATATGAACTCGCGTGCTGGCAAATCTCAACAGAATCAGACAAGCTGATAAAAAGTCGAAGAGAGAGAGAGAGAGAGAGAGAGAGAAGGAGAAAGAGAGACGGACAGGCAAAGAAAGAGTGCATATGATTTATATTTTCAATGAAGCCATGGCTGGCCATCGGTAATGCGTTTGTCATACGTGTATACAATTAGTTCTGGATAATATTTCACGTAGCATCCATGTTAAATATCTTCTACACCGTGGGATTTGCTCACCTTTGTTTAACTTATATTGTGTCAATCAACAATTAAGGTTCGTTCATTCATTCCTCATCAACTCAGTTGAAATCTGGCCTCAAAACACATGATCTACAGGTACAAATATGCTTTCATGGATGTCTAGATGTTGGCGTGTGGCGTGGCGTGGCGTGTGTGTGTGTGTGTGTGTGTGTGTATTTGTGCTTTTTGACTGACATATTGGATTTAGATTGCTCATTAAGCCTTAGCCGTAGTGTTGTGTGCAAATTATTGTAACCAATTTTCTCCAAAGCGATGTTGATTGTTAGCATTCTTGGGCCTAGTGCTAAGGAGATATAGCACATTTTAAATGCCTAGTAGTAGTAATCGTTATCATTATTATTATCTCAACTGTTATTATCATTTTTATCAATCATTTTTATCAATATTGTTGTTGTTGCCAGTAGTAGTAGTAGTAGTAGTATTGTTTTGTTTTTGTTTTGTTTTTTTGTTGTTGCTATTATACTCATTGCTATGATTGTTTATATATCATTATCATCATCGTAATCATCATTATCATCTCACCTCATTTGTGGCGCCTCCTTCTTCTCCTCCTCCTGTGTCTCTCCTCCAGCACCACCATCCCCAACACCGTCACCACCACCATTACTGTCGGCGGAAGTGGAGGGTTGCGCAGAGTCTGGGGCACTGTCCATGACAATGGCGTCACTGTCCCCTTCTGCCGCGGTTGGCATGGAGATGCTGACGCTGTTGTACGACGTCTCCGCCGTGAACGTCACAAGGGGAATGGCTTCAGAGTCCATGTTCTTTTCTGATGGATAAAGGAAGTGATCAGTCTGGGGGGAGATACACCGATGAATAAATAAATGCGTTAGAAATTGATATATTCAATCATCATTATCATATTTATATTCTGTCATACTGGGCGACGTACGATAGTACGTGACGTGTGACAGACTTGTCATTCACACATTGGCCTGTTCAGCCACAGACAGCTCTACCAGGAGGGCAGACATGAACTAGGATTTGTCCATGGCCAGCACTGTCCAACGGAGGCCTATGGTTCTATACTATACTATACTGTAAATTACGTAAGTTACAAAAGACTATTCTGTACAGGAATACGAACTGTCCAACTCAGGCAGACAGGTCGCCATAATCCGTCACTACCCTTTATTGTTTTTCTTTCATTTTCTTCTGACTGCAAGCATGTGTTTTACAATCAACGTGGCTTTTACTACATAAGTTTGTCAAGGACAACTCTCTTATTGCCGCAGGTTATTTTACGTGCGAGCACGAAGTGCACGCTAGACCTCTGTTTCTCGTCTCATCCAAATGTCTAGCATCCAGGCCACCACACAAGGTTTAATGAAGGAGGACGTTAAGTAAAAATCCTGGTTTGTATATTGTGTGTGGGGGACGGGGAATGCGGTGGAGGGGGGGGGGTGAATGTGTGCACGCGTGTGTGTGTGTGACTGTTCCTTATAAACTAGCAGTAGTAGTAGTAGTATATAACGCCCATCTTCGGTTAGAGACTGAAACGTTTTACAAAGGATTATCTGTGCCACAGGATGCTGACCTTCAGACAACATATGGAAAATACTGTTCTCAAATGCAAAAAGGGCCTTTCAGTCTTAAAAGCAATGGCAACCAAAGGTATTGAACAACGCCACCTCTTCCTGCTATACCAATCACTCGTCCTCAGTGTGATCGACTACGGACTTGGGCTAACAACACCATCTCAAAGCAACCTCCTAAAATTAGAAAGAGTTCAAAATGAAGCTATGAGGCTGATCCTTGGAACAACAAAAGACACGCCCACAGAAACTATGCAATACCTGCTTGACCTTCCTTCAGTGCAGGCCAGAAACAAGTTAGAACAGGTCAAGACCTACTTCAAAGCATTAGAAAACCCTCAAAACCCACTGCATGACGCAGCCAAAGAACCAAAAGGCAGCCGTCTAGGACGAGGAAGATCATGGATGGGGCAAGCAGAAGACACAATCCAGCTAGTATGCCGACTACGAGACCTGAAAGAAACAAAAGAATGGGAGAAAAACCCCGAAAACCTCAACCATCTATTCAACACAGCCATTTCACCCACTCTAGGAAGACATTGTCGGGAATGGCCAGAGGGCAAAACTGATGTGGAAGTGAAGCTACTCATAGAAGAAAACAGCAAAGAAGAGGACATCATCATATACACAGATGGCTCAGTCACCAAAGACCAATCCGGTTGGGGATTCACTGCGAAACAAAATGGAAAAACAATTAGGGAAGAGAATGCTGCCTACAAAGTCACAACCTCCAGCCTGACGATGGAAGTTGAAGCTGTGACACATGCCCTCCAGTGGCTGTCGTCCATCCATACACCCGGAAACCAACATCCCATGATTCTAACCGACTCAATGAACCTCATACAGAAAATTGAAAATGGAATGGGAAGCCCAGAGTGGCATAAGGCAATGCGCAACTTTCAGATTAAAAAACTCACATGGTCATACTGCTCGGGACATGCAGGTGTTATGGGAAATGAGCGAGCTGACAGACTTGCTGGTAACGCAACACCAACGAGCGGCCTACATCTAGGAAAATCGGAAATCCTCAGAAAAGTCAAAGAATATCAAAAAGAACAGGTACAAGGCCATCACACCATCGATCGCCCCAAAGAAATAAAAGCAGAAAGAGGGAGTGGCCGTAAGTCTAACATGAAAGGTAGAGCACGATGCTTTGCAAATCAAACAAATATCGGCATCATTTCAAAACCAACATTGCGGAAATTTCTTCAAAACGGAACAGAGTTTCTGTGGGCTTTTCCAAATACAATAGACTGAGCAACACACTAGACGCCACATTCTTGGCATCAGGGATCTTTTCCCATCCCTCTTGCGGCCAATCAGTGACAGCCTCTGTGCGTGTGTGTATGTGTGTGTTTGTGTGTATGTGTGGGTCTGTGTTTTTGAGTGCGTTTGTGCATGCACGAGGGTGTAAGTGTACACAAGTGTCAGGAGAGTTCTGTGCACGGGCGTATGTGTTTGTGTGTGTGTGTGTGTGAGGGGGAGGTGGGGGTGCGGGGGGGGGTAGAGGATGAGGTATGTGAGTGTATGCATGCCTACACTGTGGGAGCAACAGGATATTGGAACGTGCGGGTGTGTATATATATATATATATCTCTTTGTATATATGTGTGGGGGGTTGTGGTGGGGGGTTGGGGTGGGGGATATGGGCGTATGTGTGTGTGCTTGTACAAGTAAGTGTTCATCTGTGTGTGTGTGTGTGTGTGTGTGTGTTTGTGTGTGTGTGTGTGTGTGTGCCGTGGAAGCTGCGATATGTAGCTTACAAATGAGTGTGTGGAGGAGGGGGGTAGAGGAGGGGCAGTGTAATGTGTGTGTGTGTGTGTGTGTGTGTGTGTGTGTGTTGGGGCTCATGTACGTTTATGTGTATTTGACTGTGCTTTCATATCTGTGAAACTGCATGTTTGGTGCATATCTGTTATGCATGTGTGGGTGTATGTGTGAATGTGTGTCTTCATGTTTTACATTTATTTGCCTATTTATCATCATTGTTGTCTTATTTATTTATTTATTTATTATTATCACTATTACTACTACTACTACTACCACCTTTTTTATATTATAATAATTATTTATTTATTTATGTACGCTTATCTATTATTTATTCACCTTTTTTTTTCTCAAGGCCTGACTAAGCGCGTTGGGTTACGCTGCTGGTCAGGCATCTGCTTGGCAGATGTGGTGTAGCGTATATGGATTTGTCCGAACACAGTGACGCCTCCTTGAGCTACTGAAACTGAAACTGAAACTGTGCCACAGGCTACACCTGCGAAGAGCCCACTGTCAGCTGCCTTAGGACACTCATCATTTATTTGTTATCCTGTCTCGTCATTCCCTGTCTCGTTCAGTCAGGCGTCATTCACGCGTATGCACACATGTTTTACTCGATGTTGACAGATTAATAATACCCCTGTAGACATCAAATCACTCAGCCGTCGACGTGATGTGAATAGCGAATTATTGAAACTCCTCACGTCAGAGTTGAGTTCTAACGGGTTCAAAGTACATCTGCTGTGCAAACAAAAGATATCACCAGGAGGAAAGGTTTCGTTTGGTTAAGAGAAGGATCATGATAATTCCTCGTTTTATCGTCCTTAATCCTTGGAGCCATTCAGCGTCGGACAATGTGTGTGTGTGTGTGTGTGTGTGTGTGCGTGTGCGTGTGTGCGTGTGTTCTTTCTTTGATGTAACGTCTTTTCACTAAGTGATATTAGACGTGTCATGTGTGTGTGTGTGTGTGTGTGTGTGTGCGCGCGCGCACGCACACGCGCACGTGTGAGTGTGTGTGCGTATGTGTGTGCATGTGTGTGTGCGTATATGTGTGAGTATGTGTGTGCATACGTATGTGCGTGCGAGGATGTGCGTATGTATGTATGTATGGGTGTGCATTTATATACATATACAAGCGTGCGTGCATTTTAAAATGCAAGGTATGAAATGAAAACAGGGATCAACAAACGAGCAACTTTATCTCAATCTCGTCAAGTCGGAAGACATCTTCGAAACTGTTACGGCAATGAATTCGTATAGATTTTTCATTCATTCGGACCAGGGTTCGGTACAATACTTAAAGCGGGGCCCAATTCTCTCCTTCCGCCGTTGAACCTTCAGAAAATGAAGTCCAGTAGATCTACCCATTAGCACCCGGGTAGAGTGATGGGGGGTGGGGGGGAAGGGAGTGAAGTGCCTTTCCCAAAGACAACACAGTGCTGAAACAGGGCATCGAACCCCGACCACTGACCGTAAGTCCAGTGCGTTGAACCAATTCTGCCATGGTGCCCCTTATCACACAATAGTTACACTGTAAGCAAGGGAACAAAACTGCTGTCTCCCAACTACACATTATCACTGAACTCTCATGGTTGAGTTACACAGCAGCAACCACTGTGACAAAATGTACATAGCAGAAACCACTGTGAAAAACATGGCAATATTGTTTTCAAACTCACATAACTCTAAGTCAATACACAGAGAGAGAAAAATCATTATTCAACGAGAACCTGTAGAAATCTTAGAACACGTGTTTTCGGCATGGAGGGGGGGACAACAGCAGATGTATGATACTGGTCAAAAACGAAGACTATAGACCATTACAAAGTAATAAAGACAGATGAAGCGGAAGTAGTAACTGCAACAGCTGTAAACTGTTACAAATTAACAAGAACACCACCAGAACAAGCAGCAGCGTCAGCAACAGTTGTGCTATAGCGGTGTTCGTCTCACTCATGTCTCCCCAACGAGACAGTGAACTAAGCTGGTGTTCACACCGTGGAAACTCGAACAGCATGTACACTGGATTTATGACGCTAATGGCTGAACAGTTCGATCATGGGAAAACAACTACCTGTACCAGTATGACTATTGCTACTACTACGACTACAACAACGACTTCTACTACCAATACGACATGATGTCAGATCAGAGGTAGAGATTCACCTTTGTACCGCTACCAGCCAGTCCAGCAACACCCGACGCTGTATCAGTCACCACCCGGAGCGTTCAGTTTTCCATTGCCTCCCGAGACGGACGGATGCCGGTCTCATCTATTCTACAACCACTTCAACTGCTGTTAATGATTAAACACATGACATGAACCAGGCTGGGATTTTGACGGATTTTTTTTTCTTTTCTATTTTGTTTCTGATTTTGCACTAAATTTCCCCAATCGTATTTTGAGACATCGCTGCTATGAGACACTGAACAACATGTCTAACAAGGAGACGTGCCTTCACAGCTCAGATCGGTGGATCTGTGTGCTCGTCCACTGATCTAATAACAGGGATGGAAATCCATTCTATTTTTAGACCAGTGGTGCAAGACGTTCGTTTGGTCGACTGGGGGAACTCCAGTCCTATATATGCACGTAATAGAAACCAAGGCAGTAAATGAGTTGTCTCGAGTGAAAGAAGATGAAAAAAATAACTTTAAAATTACTTTTATAAGGTATCAGCAAATAAATACACACTGAGATGAACAAGAATGAAGAGGAAAGTCAATGACACATTCTTTCGTGGAAGCACACGGGAATATTCTCCTTTACCTACTAATCATACAAAAATAGAAAAAATACGGCAGGCAACAATAAACATCAGATGTGTTTCATATAGTCTTTAGGCCTGTTGATAAAAAAAAAGGATGAGGAATAACAGATGAATATGAATATCTTAACAAAAAATATACGAGCTGAAATTTTTACCTTTCGGAAAATGAAGCTCAACTGATTCAAACTGAACAAAAGCTGGAATCTGATGAAAAGAAGAAGAGAACGATGACTACTGAGTTACAGAAACAGACTCGATGTTACCTGCACAAATGATGTCAAGTTGTTCGTGGCTGTGGTCTTTTCCGTGGAGTGTGGAGTGGTCAAGGCGTTGATTCTGTGCTTGAACTTGAAGGAGCTCAGCTTTTATTGGAAACATCGGCCATCTATGATGTAACCACGAAATATACACCATTCTACAGGAAGTCCTTGTGACGGTTTCCTGATTGGTCTTTACTGGCTTATAGTCGCATGCGATTGGTCAGCTGCAACACGACTAACTGTAAGCTGGTAACATGATTGTATACATGAGAGACAGAAGAGGAGTAACTAGGGGGAGAGAGGAAAGCATGATACAGAGTGATAATGATGATAGGATGGGCCTAATGTTAGTGTCACAAACTTTGAAGACTGATAGAAATGGAGAGGGGTGGTGGTCAAGTGGTAATGTGTCTGTTATGGAAACGAGATAATCAGAGCGCACATGTTCGAATCCCTCAATCGCCAGTATTTTCTCCCCCTCTCCACTAGACCTTGAGTGGTGGCCTGGACGCTAGTCATTTGGATGAGACGATGAACCGAGGTCCAGGAAAACAAATACACTTGTGGGCAACAAAAAAGGAATGGTGCTGCGCCGTAGCAACATGCTCTCCGTGGGGAGAGCAGCCTGAATTTCAGTCAGAGAAATCAATTGTGACGAATATAAAAAAACAATCAAGCAAAACAATAATGATGATAATAGATACTACTTTTATGGCGCAAGCTCCCCAAAACCATGTTCAAAATGCCTCACATGAAACAATACATATACAACAGTGCATAATAACATAACTCTGCACATAAAAAACAGCACATAATTGTGTATCTATACACCAAGACAATACTACAAATTGCAGATATGAACAATTACACACACAACACATACACACACACACACACACACACACACACACACACACACACGCTCGTGCACACACATACGATACGATACGATACAATAATGCATGTTTCTGAATTCATGCATGTTCCTGTGATGTCAGTGCAATGTTTTTCACCTCGTGTGTTTTTTCTGTGACATGTGTGTGTATTTCTAACTAGTGTGTGTGATTCTTTACATTTGTACATGTTTCTTTATTCATGCATGTTTCTCACTCGGTGTATGCTTCCATAACATTAGTGTATGTACTGACTTTGTGCATTTTAATTCTGTAACATTAGTGTACGTACTGACTTTGTGCATTTTAATTCTGTAACATTAGTGTATGTACTGACATTGTGCATTTTAATTCTGTAACATTAGTGCATGTACTAACTTTGTGCATTTTAATTCTGTAACATTAGTGCATGTTTCTGACTTGTATCTGTGCAAGTTCCTAATTCGGTGTACGTTTCTCTATCATTGATGTATGTACTAACTATGATTTTCTTTTTAGCTTATGTGCATATTTCTATGACATAAGTGTGTGTATCTGCAACATGAGTGTATTATGATATGTTGCTTTCAATAACATTTTGACCGTTGATCACTATAAACACGTACGCCCGTGTATGATCCTTGATAACGCATGCTTCTTACTTGTATGTTTCTACACCATTATGTATGTACTAACTTCACTCAGTGTATGTTTCTGTACCATTATGTATGTACTAACTTTACTTGGTGTATGTTTCTATACCATTATGTATGTACTAACTTCACTCAGTGAATGTTTCTATACCATTATGTATGTACTAACTTTACTCAGTGTATGTTTCTACACCATTATGTATGTACTAACTTTACTCAGTGTATGTTTCTACACCATTATGTATGTACTAACTTTACTCAGTGTATGTTTCTACACCATTATGTATGTACTAACTTTACTTTGTTTACACAAGTGAGTCAAAAATTAGAATGAAAGAGAGTCAAATTCACAACAGCGTCATCAAAATTACATTCGCCTGTACGAGAGAGAGAGAGAGAGAGAGAGAGAGAGAGAGAGAAGTGTATACAACTCAACTTAAAACAACTGAGCAATCTTCAGCATTTCCCATAAACGTGCTCACAGGTAAAATACACGGTATCGACGAACGAATCTAAAAACCTTATATATATATATATATATATATATATTGTGAGCACTAGAGTTCCAAATGTCGGGGTAAAAACTAATAAAGAAAAAAATAAGGAAGAATATAACATTGATGATGCAATACCAGTGATGATAATAATGTTGATGATAATAATGACGATGATGATATTGATAATAGTGAAGAAGAAGAAGAAGTATTCTTTATGAAAAAAATGATTTTAAAAAATCACTGCGTGACTTGGTGTACATTATGCTCGTACGTGCGTACGTGGTGATGACTAAAGAGGAAAACAGGCGGACAAACAGACAGAGAGACGGGGGCGGAGGGGGGAGGGGGGGCTCATAGCAACTCCTATCTTCCCACACCCCTCTCTCTCTCTCTCTCTCTCTCTCTCTCTCTCTCTCTGTGGGCAAAAATCACCACAAACAGCTACAAACTGCTTCGTTAGATTTGACATTTTCCCCCTCTAACCAGTGATGGAATCTGTTTCATTGATGGATGACTGCACGGAGTTACTGTAATGTGCTGGGTGACCCGCTGGTTGCTATCATTTTTGCTTCAAGGAAAGAACTTTGTTTTGTTTCAATATCTATTTTCATTCTCTTTTTTTTTCTAATGTTTTGTTATGCAATGGAAATATGTTGACGAATTCACCCATGTCATAAGGACTCGATGGCCAATGACATTAAAGTGTCAAAGAGAGAGGGAGAGTGCGCGCGCGCGCGTGTGTGTGTGTGTGAGTGAGTGAGTGAGTGTGTGTGTGTGTGTGTGTGTGTGTGTGTGTGTGTGTGTGTGTGTGTGTGTGTGTGTGCACGTGTAAGTGCGTGCTTGGGTACGTGAGTATGTATGAGTGCGTGTGCGAGTGTGAATACGTGCATAATTTGGATATGTAGGCCATAAGCGTTTGTCTGTTCGTCTGCCTGTCAGTCTGTTAATGTGCTCATATCTCAGTATCGTTCTCGTGTGTGTGTGTGTGTAAGGGACACATGACTGACGACTGAGTGACTGGGTACAAACACGCCGTCAGTATCAACATCAAGACAACGCTAAAGCTTCGTCAATTTCAGGTGACAACAACATGACCCGATCTCTCAGTATGGCAACAAATAAAGGATGTTGACACTGATAGCACAGAGAGAGAGACACAGAGAGAGACACAGAGAGAGACACTGATAGCACAGAGAGAGAGACACAGAGAGAGACACTGATAGCACAGAGAGAGAGACACAGAGAGAGACACAGAGAGAGACACAGAGAGAGAGACACAGAGAGAGACACAGAGAGAGACACAGAGAGAGACACAGAGAGAGACACACAGAGAGAGACACTGATAGCACAGAGAGAGAGACACAGAGAGAGAGACACTGATAGCACAGAGAGAGAGACACAGAGAGAGACACTGATAGCACAGAGAGAGACACACAGAGAGAACAGAGAGAGAGACACACAGAGAGACACACAGAGAGAGACACAGAGAGACACAGAGAGACACACAGAGAGAGACACAGAGAGACACAGAGAGAGAGACACAGAGAGACACAGAGAGAGAGACACAGAGAGAGACACAGAGAGAGAGACACAGAGAGAGAGACAGAGAGAGGGGGGAGATCTGTGATGAAAAGAGAAGAACGAACATGTGCGATCACATGTTTGCCTTTGTTCCGAGACCATCGTTGCAGAAGAAGGCAAAAAAGCTACAATACTCTTTCCCTTCTCTCTCTCTCTCTCTCTCTCTCTCTCTCTCTCTCTCTCTCTCTCGTCTGTACAGTCAATGACAGTAAAACATCAAAGCATCAACGTACTTCAGACACAGCTATTGTCCCAAAGCCTAAATTTCATTTATTTAAGATGAGTCTCTCATTTAATGGAAGCATATCTCTCTTGAAGACTAACATAGAAATATTTCTATTCAGTACTTTTGATTAACCTAATCGCGGTCTTTTGCAAATACTTGCTTGTACTCAGTCTACTAGTTGCCATGCCATGATGAATGAAAAGTGGAATGTAAGTGCGCGCGCGTGTGCATGTGGGCGTGAATATGTACGTATGTCTTTGTTAGCTTGTTTTATTATATGTATATATACATACATACTGTGCCTTTACTGTACCTAATTCTTTACCCATTAAAGATTCAATCAGTCAATCAATCAATCTTCTGTCTTCTGCGTGTGGAGTGGGCCATGACACTTCCATGTTCATTCGTAGATACCTACGTATGGGATTTTACCTCTACGACCTGTTTAACTTCGCTTTTAGGCAGCCATACTGCGTTTTCGGTGGGTACACCGCTGGGTGGTTTTGTGCTTTTAAGACAAGTGTAAATGGTAAAATCATCACAGAACTCTCTAAATACGTTTAAAACCCGTCTGCTTTATTCCTATAAGTGTTAGGGAGGAGGTGGTACATGCTGGCTGGGTAAACTTTATTTTCCTGAATAATATCGCTTATTTGCACGACATATATGATTTTTTGAACGAAAATTCTTCACATCAGGATTTTTGTGCTTCCTGAAGCAGGGAAATATGGCATATGTAAATGTTAGCCAAAAACCCCACATGATTTTGCGACTTAAAGGCGATTCCTTGCAAAAGAGCATTTTAGGGGTAGGGGAAGCAACTCGAGCAGTGTGACTCACCAAAGGGTCAAATGTTCATCCAAGTGCACAGAAATAATTCCTAGAAAACACCTGCAGGTCTCTGTATAAAAATGATTAAGAAAAGAGTGATATTTAAGTGGTGAAATAAAACGACAGGACAATTTTTCGTTAATTGGTTGAAGATTTGATAATAGGCCATGGGGGCTGGGGGGGGGGGGGTGCACGGTGACCCCCTCGGCGTTGCAGACTAATGTGGGTTTGTGCCTTATAAGTTGTAGCTATTGTTATTATCATTATCAGCATTATCACTGTTTTGCTTAAATTGTTTTATACTCTTCGTCACAATTGATTTTTCTGATTGAAATTCAGGCTGCTCTCCCCAGGGAGAGCACGTTGCTACAGTGCAG
The DNA here is from genome assembly GCF_041734735.1 of Babylonia areolata. Classification (NCBI taxonomy): domain Eukaryota; kingdom Metazoa; phylum Mollusca; class Gastropoda; order Neogastropoda; family Buccinidae; genus Babylonia; species Babylonia areolata. The sequence goes on from NC_134899.1 coordinate 4,619,724, forward strand.
AGCCATCCCCATTTTGTTGCCCACAAGTGTATTTGTTTTCCTATCATGGAGGATTTTCCTACAGAAGAATTTTGCCAGGGATAACCCTTTTGTTGCCATGGGTTCTTTTACATGCACGAAGTGCATGATGCACACGGGGACCTCGGTTCATCGTCTCATCCAAATGACTAGCATCCAGGCCACCACTGAAGGTCTAGTGGAGAAGGGGAGAAAATACTGGCGATTGAGGGATTCGAACCTGTGCGCTCTGATTATCTCGTTTCCATAACAGCCACATTACCACTTGACCACTACCTCTCTCCATTTCTATCATTCTTCAAAGTTTGTGACACTAACATTAGGCCCATCCTATCATCATTATCACTCTGTATCATGCTTTCCTCTCTCCCCCTAGTTACTCCTCTTCTGTCTCTCATGTATACAATCATGTTACCAGCTAACAGTTTGTCATGTTGCAGCTGACCAATCGCATGCGACTATAAACCAATAAAGACCAGCCAGGAAGTCGTCACAAGGACTTCCTGTAGAACGGTGTATATTGATGGATACAGATGGCCGATGTTTCAAAAAAAAGCTGAGCTCCTTCAAGTTCAAGCACAAAATCAACGCCCTGATCACTCCACACTCCACGGAAAAAACCACAGCCACAAACAACTTGACATCATTTGTGCAGGGAACATCGAGTCTGTTTCTGTAGCTCAGTCGTTGTTGTTCTCATTTTCATAGAACAGGTGATTTCATCAGATTCCAGCTTTTGTTCGCTGTTTGAATCAGTTGAGCTTCATTTCCCGAAAGCTAAATTTTTCAGCTTGTGTATTTTTAAAGATTTGTATTCATCTGTTATACCCTTCTCCTTTATTTTAGCAGGCCAGTGCTGTGTTTTAAAGAATATGCAAGATATGTGCGATGTTTATTGTTGCTGTTATTGTAAGATTTGGGTTGGCAAAGGAAAATCTTCCCATGTGAAATTTGGGGTTCTTTTCCATGGGAGAATATGTCATTGACTTTTCTCCTCATTCTTGTTCTCCTTCCCCTTGTGTATATATGCTTATTCATTATCATAATTATTTTAAAGTTATTTTTATTTCATCTTCTTCCGCTTGAGACAACCCATTTACTGCCTCGGTTTCTATTACGTGCGTAAACTATATGTAGGACTGGAGTTTCCTCAGTTGACTAAACGAACATCTAGCACCGCCGGTCTAAAAATAGGGTGGATTTCCACTCCTATATTCAGATCAGTAGACTAGTGCACAGATTCACCGATCTAAAAACTGTGAACTAACGTTTCGTTAGTTAGACATGTTGTTCAGTGTCTAATGGTAGCGATGTCTCAAAATATGGTAAGGGAAATTTAGTGCAAACCTGAAAACAAAAGAAAAGAGAAAAGAAAAACGTCAAAATCAGCAAAAATAAAATAACACAAAAAAAAAACAAAAGCACAAAGCAAAGCAAAAACCCAAGAGAAAAAGAAGAAGAAAAAAAAGACACAACATGTGTGTGTGTGTGTGTGTGTGTAGAGGAAACATATGACCCGCTGAGCTATAAATAGATCTGTTTCAGACTCATATCAGTGATGCGAACACGGGCGTGTAGTTGAACGTTCCCCCCTTCGTCCCCCCCCCCCTGCCCCACCGTACTCCCGCCTCATCTCCCCCACACCCCGAAGGCAAAGTGAGCAAATGCGAGTCAGGTTATTGTATTGTATTGTTCAAGTTGCTACACAATATCCCCTCGCCCCACTCCCCACAAGTCCTGTCTCCTTTCAGTTACACAACGGTCAGTTGAACGTGTGTGGTGTGTGATGCGTGTACCGGGTGTGTGGTGAGTGTGGTGTGTACCGGGTGTGTGGTGTGTGTGGTGTGTACCGGGTGTGTGGTGTGTGGAGAGAGCCAAGAGAGAGAGAGGGGGGGCCCTGAAGGAGAGACGGAGGAAAGACTTTTGAGTGACACGAAAGCTACAATTGTAGGAGTCTGTTGTCTTTCACTTCAGATTCAGTTTCCATCGCCAGTGCCTTTCTTTGTGCTACAAGTGAGTAATGGTGGTGTTTCATACTTTAACTGATCTTTCACCTGGTTTATGTCATGTGTTTTATTATTAACAGCAGTTGTAGGGATTGTAGAATAAATGAGACCGGCATCCGTCCGTCTCAGGAGGCAATGGAAAACTGAACGCTCCGGGTGGTGACTGATACAGCGTCGGGTGTTGCTGGACTGGATGGTAGCGGTACAGAGGTGAACCTCTTCCTCTGATCTGACATGCCGTAGTAGTGGTAGTAGTAGTAGCAGTAGTAGTAGAAGTACTAGTAGTCGTCGTGGTCGCCGTAGTGGTACTAGCAGTAGTCACACTAGTACAGGTAGTTGCTGTTTTCCCATGATCGAACTGTTCAGCTATTGGCTTTATGAATCCAGTGTACACGCTGTTCGAGTTCCACGGTGTGAACACCAACTTTGTTCACTGTCTCGTGGGGGAGACGGGAGTGAGACGAATAGCACAACAGCACAACAGAACAACTGTTGCTGCTGCTGCTACTTGTAGTGGGTTATTGTTAAAGGTTGTGGTTGTTCTTTGTTAGTTTGTGAAAGTTTACAGCTGTTGCAGTTACTACTTTTACTACACCTCTTGTCATTATTACTTTGTAATGGTTTAGTCTTCCAGTTTTTGACCAGAATCATAGGTCTGCTTGCCCTCCCACCCCCACCCCTCGCTCCCATTCTGCCTGCCGAAAGCAGGTGTTCTAAGATTTCCACAGGTGCTCGTCAAATGATTTTTTTCTCTGTGTATTAATTTGAGTTATGTGAGTTTAAAAACAACATTGGCATTATTTTTTCAAAGTGGTTTCTGCTGTGTACATTAGTGTTGACAGTGGTTGCTGCTGTGTTCTTCGAGCAAGGGAGTTCAGTGATATTGTGTAGTTGGGAGATAGCAGTTTTGTCCCTTCGTTTACAGTGTAAATTGTGTGATACCTAGATAACAGGTGTTGTGACAGAATGGTAAATACACTGGACTATTAGTGGTCGGGGTCACGACGTATAATGGTGGACAAAGCCTATCGCCACACAACTGAAGCCACGCAGCCGCCATGTTGCTTAGCCCGGAGGTCGGACGCTGACAGTGCAGTAAATGTGTGTGTGCGTGTGTGTGTGTGTTCTGCAAGCTGAAGTCAATTAACAAAGGACTGTCCACCACATAACAAACCTGTTTATGACTTCCCGTCTTATCTCAGTCTTTGATCATGGCGACGTCGAAGCCACCGGTGGGGCTGGGAGAGGGGGCCGCGTTCCAAACCTGTTTATGACTTCCCTTATCTCTTTGATTATGGTGGCCTCGAAAACACCTCTGCCTGTGTGTGTGTGTGTGTGTGTGTGTGTGTGTGTGTGTTTGGGCCCCACCTTAACTACATCATATCGAACTCTGGACCGAGCGAATTAAAATATACACAAATTCACTGTCCCTATGACCTCAAAAGACTATGGTGTCTTTGAACCTAACAGTTTCACGGATATCTTCCAAGTTGACGTGAAAGAGATAAAGCCGTCTGTTGATCCCTATATTCAGTTCATACCTTGCATTCAGTTCTAAAATGCACGCGATCTTGTACGCGCACAGGCACACACACACACAGATATATATATATATATATATATATATATATATATATATATATATATATACACGCATACGCATGCACACATACACACATACCCATGCACACACGCACTCACATATAAACGCACACACATACACACATACGCATACGCATACATATGAATGCACACATATGCACATACATACGCGCGCGTGCACACACACACACACACACACACACACACATTCAAACGCACACGCGCATACGCACACACATACACACATCATACACACACACATTACACATCTGATATCACTTTAAAAAACTGAAAAGACATTAACTTAAAGAAAACATATGCACACACACACACACACACACACACACACACACACACACACACACACACACACACACACTGTCCGACGCTGAATGGCCCCTAAGATTAAGGACGATAAAACAAGGAATTATCATGATCCTTCTCTTCACCAAACGAAAGCTTTCCTCCTGACGATATCTTTTGTTTGCACAGCAGATGTACTTTGAACCCATCAGAACTCAACTCTGACGTGAGGAGTTTCAATAATTCGCTATTCACATCACGTCGACGGCTGAGTGATTTGATGTCTACAGGGGTATTATTAATCTGTCAACATCGAGTAAAACATAGATGTGTGCATACACGTGAATGACACCTGACTGAACGAGACAGGGAACTACGAGACAGGATAACAAAATAAATGATGAGTGCCCTAAGGCAGCTGACAGTGGCCTCTTCGCAGGTGTAGCCTGTGGCACAGATAACACTTTGTAAAACGTTTGGAGTTCAGTCTCTAACTGAAGATGGGCGTTATATACTACTACTAATACTACTGCTAGTCTATAAGGAACACACACACACACACACACACACACAACACACACACACATACACACACGTAGATGCATGCACGCGCACGCGTTTACACACACACACACACACACACACACACACACAAACAAAGGAACAGACACATATATAGATATACACACACGTGCGCGCGTGCACACACACTATATTAACCGGGATTTTTACTCCACCACCTTCACTAAACCCGGTGGTCTGGAGGCTCAACGTTCAGATGAGATGATAAACCGAGGTTCCGCGTGCACATCGCGCTCGCACGTAAAATAACCCGCGGCAATAAGAGAGTTGTCTTTGACAAACGTCTGTAATAAAAGCCACCTTGATAGTAAAACACAAACACTTGAGTCAGAAAAAAATGAAAGAAAAATAATAAAGGGTAGCGACGGATTATGGCGACCTGTCTGCCTGAGTTGGGCAGTTCGCATTCCTTCACAGAATAATCTTTTGAAGCTGGCGTAATTTGTAGTATAGTATATTATAGTATGGTATGGTATCGAACCATAGGCCTCCGTCAGACAATGTTGGCCATGGACAAATCCTAGTTCATGTCTGGCCTCCTGGTACAGCGCTGCCTGTGGCTGAACAGGCCGATGTGTAAATGACCAGTCTCTGTCACACGTCACGTAGTATTGTACATCGTCCAAAATGATAGAATATAATATAACATAATATAATAAATGAAGATTAGTTTCTAATGCATTTATTATGTATTTCCCCCCCAAAACTGATCACTTCCTTTATCCATCAAAACAGAACATGGACTCAACAGAAACCTCCCCCCTGGTGACCGTCACGGCGGAGACGTCGTACAAAAGCGTCACCATCTCCATGCCAACGGCGGCGGAAGAAGACAGTGACGCCATTGTCATGGACAGTGCAAATTCCGCGCAACCCTCCACTTCCACCGTCAGTAATGGTGGTGGTGACGGTGACGGTGATGGGGATGGTGACGGTGGTGATGGCCCCAGTGGAGGAGCGAGACAGAGGAAGAAGAAGAAGAAGAAGGTGTCACACATGGGGTGAGATGATAATGATGATGACGATGATGATGACAATGATAATGTATAATAATCACAGCAATAATGATAATAGCAACAACAACAAAACAACAGTACTACTACAACTATTACTATTACCACTACTAGTACTACTAATGGCAACAACAACAATGCAATAACAACAAAAATATGATAATAACGATGATAACGATGATTATAATAATTATGATAACATTACTCTACTACTACCACTACTACTACTACTACTACTACTACTACTACTACTACTTGGCATTTAAAATGTGCTATACCTCATTAGCACTGGGTCCAAGAGCACTAACAATCAACATCGCTTTGGAGAAAATTGGTTACAATAATTTGCACACATGCAGCTGGGTCTAAGACTTAACGAATAACGTCAAGCCAAGTCTAATATGTCCGTGAAAAAGCACGCGCGCGCGCACACACACACACACACACACACACACACACACACACATATACATACATGCACGCCACGCCACGCCACACGCCAACACCAAGACATCCATGAAAGCATATTTGTACCTGTAGATCATGTGTTTTGAGGCCAGATTTCAGCTGAGTTGATGAGGAATGAATGAACGAACCTTAATTGTTGATTGACACAATAGAACTTTTAAACAAAGGTGAGCAAATCCCACGGGTAGAAGATATTTAACGTGTTTGCAACGTGAAATCTCATCTAGAACTAATTTTATACACGTATGGCAAACGCATAACTGATGGCCAGCCCTGGCTTCATTGTATGTATCATATGCACTCTCTTTCTTTGTCTGTCTGTGTCTTCAGTGTATTCTGCTTACGGTAAGGTAACATTGTGTTCATTATCTATTGATTTCGTACTTGAATTGTTTCATCGAATATTCTGTTAACTTCCACCATTGTGTTTGAAACATGTGTTACATGAAGGAGCTCCCTTCCTGGGAGTTAACAAAAACAAACGTCAACATATGTGCTTCTGACACAACAAAAGGAGAATCTCCACATATAATAGCAGCATCTGTCAGAATTGAATTGGAAGAAAATTTTGATTATCATTTAAAAGTTTACACTGATGGCTCGGTCCTGGATGATAGCAGTGCAGGATCTGCTTTTGTCATTCCTGACCTAAAAACAGAAAAATCATATTATTTAGGTATGGGACATTCAATTTTTACAGCTGAATTGGTGGCCATCCTTATGGCTTTAAATCATCTTGTTGATATACCAATCATAGTAGGTAATATCCTATTTTGTGTTATTCTCAATCTGTTTTAAAAAGTTTGCTCCTTTTTGAGAATAATCAAAGAGAAGATTTATTGTTTGAAATTAAGTATTTATTGCACTCCCTATTTGTGAAGGGTACAAATGTTGATTTTTGTTGGATACCATCCCACACTGGATTCCTTTATAACAACCAAGCAGACAGGGCAGCAAAAAGGGGAGCAAAAAATCATATAGATAGTATAAAAGTATATTGCCCATTGTCATACAAGGAAATAAGCAATGTACTAGAAAGAGACTTTTATAGGTGCTTGAATTCAACAAGTCTAAAACCTCGTCAGTTGACTTTCTCAGACTTTGGTCCGATTCGCATACCAATTCTGAGTTTAGCTCTCAGACTATTATCAAATTCATTACGGACCAAGTATTGTTCTAATGTCAAGTGCACATGCTTTAGTAACCTGACAATTGAGCATATAATTTTTGACTGTAGCTTGATGAAGCCTTATGTACACGAAAGTGTATCTTCACAAGTGACTGAGAACTTTGATGTTTTTGACTTTTTGCATTCATTATCAGTTGTTTCGCTTGTCAGTTTAATGACTTCTCTTTTACGAAGTCCTTTAAGTAATTTCCTGTAATTGTATTTATAAAAAAAAAATTCTGTTTTTTTTTCAAATTTCACCCACATTTCACCCTCATTTGCTCAGTTTCCCCCAACCCTCCAATCGTTCACATCTCCCACCCCTTCTAACCGATAATACTCAAATGTTTTCATAAACACTTTAACAAAATGTCTTCACATCACCGATATGTGTGACGGGACATTAAACAAAATTCCTCCATGAAGAAGTTCCGCATTAGCAGAAAACTTATTTTTGCACACGTTCATTATAAATATTATCATTACTTAGAATAAATATTATCATAAGTCATAATTCAACTACCGTGTCTATGACTGTCAGTGACGTGAGGGCCGTGATGACGCTGTTGAAGGGCAACATGGGCACGGGGATCCTGGCCATGCCTTATGCCATGTACTGTGCTGGACTGGTGGTACGTTCCTCTGTCTGTGTCTGTCTGTCTGTACTGCCTCGCCGTGTGACTCTGAACAGAGAGAGGGAGGGAGGGAGAGGGGGGTAGAAGGAAGAAAGAGAGAAAAAGGAGAGAGGGAGAGAGATAGATGTGGGAGGTGTGCGTGGGGGGGTGTAGGGGGTAGAAAGAGAGAGGAGGGAGAGAGAGAGGTAGATGGAGAGAAAGATGGAGAGAGAGAAGGAGGGAGAGAGGAGAGAGAGAGAAGAAGAAGGAGAGATAGGGACAGAGAGAGAGATCCGACATTGGGGGAGAGAGAGAGAGGAGAGGGAGATATTGAGAGAGGAACACAGAGAAAGAGAGAGAGGCAAGATAGGGAGAGAGGGGGGACCCAGAGTGAGAGAGAGAGAGAGAGAGAGAGAGAGAGGGAGGGAGAGAGGGGAAAGAGAGGAGAGAGAGATTGAGAGAGAGAGTTCTTTTCTTCTTTTAGTGTGTGTGTGTGTGTGTGTGTGTGTGTGTGTGTGTGTGTGCTGCTCATCACAGCGGTATTTTCTCCCCACATTATTTGTTTATGTATAATACCTATTTTCCACAGCTACGTGATAGTATACAAAAACTGCTTTTACTACTTGTACGCGTGTGCATATTTTATCACTGGTCAGCAAATTATATATATATATATATATATATATATATATATATAATAGCCAGTCGTTGTCGACTATGACCATCAGAACAGCAGAGGAGGCAACTGCTGTTCCGACTATTTGGGCTAGAATTTGATTATAGTGGAGAGTGTCTTGACCAAGTTACACCCCCACTCTCTCGGCCAAGAGGGTTTTAGGACAGTCGGCGTTGGGATGGTTCCCAAAGGCCAACTAGCCCACAAGGCTGCAGCACTAAGAGCCAGTGCAATTTTGCCTCCTAGTTTGAGAGTCATAGTCCTTCACAAAAGACTAAGCTGTAAATGATTTCCCATTGACTGGAGAAACCATTGATAATACAGCTCTCACTTTGCTGTTAGCCCAAATGTAAACTTATGTCAATCTGTGAGATAAGCTCAGTGTTGGGCCTTTAAATTAAAATTAGATATATACAATATTAGATATATACAAGGACCTATTTTTCATACTTGCACGTGTACATATTTTTCACCACCACATGGAATGTACTAGGCATATTTGTATTAACTGAACGTGTATGGCTTTTTTACTGCCATTAAATATCGGACTGTAGTTACTCGAACATCTACAGGTTTTCACTAAATACTTTCTTCTCTCATTCATCCATGTAACTATTCCTGCATTCACCAATCAAAATTGTTTTCTTTGTGGTCATTATACAGATTTACATGCCAATGGACATTAAATGAGAAAAGTGTTATGGAAACATTATGAAGTAACAATATGATCAATGGCATTTCTTCCTACGATTATGGAAAGAAAGTCTTATATTAAGAAGACACAGGTTATGTGGCCGATGTTTTCAAAGTTAGATAATCATGTTGCCAAGTTCATTTTGTGTTAATAAAAAAAAAATCAATGATAATGATAGTGTTTTGTTATATTGTGACTTTCATTGAAATACAGTAATGCTGACTGCACATCACATGCGTAATACATAACAACAAAAAAATATTTTACACAAAAGCCCAATCACCTGTAAATATCTCCAAAACCATCCAGTGCGAACAACGTACAGTCACCCTAACCAAACAGTGAACTAAAACAGCCATTATCATCCACGCAATCATAATACTAAGCAACCATGCAATCAAAGTCAGACGAATGCACACACACACACACACACACACACACACACACACACGTGCACACACACATTATATATATATATATATATATATGTTGCGCACGAGAGAGAGTTACATACATGCTCACATATACATGTATACATGTGTAGACACAAACGGATTCATACTGTAAATATGCATGCATGAATAAAACGAAAACAAAAGAAATGAGAGTATTGTTTTTTGTTGTTTTTCCAGGTGGGCCCACTGCTGACGTTCCTAATGGGGTGCATCGCTTTGTTGTGCATGCACTTCTTGGCGCGGTCCGCACGTGCACAACGTGAAAGGTGAGGAATGTAGGGATGGTGGGAGTGGGATGGTGAGGGTAATCCATGGCCCCATTGACAGCTGACTATCAAACCACCAGTATTCTGAAGTTTATCTGATCTCAGTCACTGCTAAACACTGCTGTGAATCGTGCTTATACCATGGGTTGTTCTGGTGTTGAGAGCTAAATGAGTAAAGACATTTTTTTTTAATTCAGACAAGAGTAGACCTACTTTAGTCACTTACCAACCCGTTTTGTCATTAACTGAAAAATCAGTTTGTTGGAAAATGTATACTGTGTACGTGTATCAAAATGTTTTCTTTCAATTCTCGTGACTGGTAGTGAAAATTGAAAACAACGAATTTCACCAACGCTAATGTGTTGCTTTGAATAATCAATAATGGTAGGAACGCTTGCTGAAAAAAAAGCAAAGGCAAATCCCAGCTTCTTTAACACTACTTATTTTCATTTTCTCAGCTGACGAGAAGTATTTATCAAAGACAGGACTTTATATCAATATGTTATACCCATGGTATACATACATATGGATGAACCGTGACTTTTAAGATATTCATGAAATTTATTATAAATGAATATATGGGTTATGCAAAAGTAAGGTATTGCTCTTTTTCTTTTGCTCCAGTAGATGTGTGGTACAGCGGACATGGATCTGTCCGCACGATCTGACACTTCGCTGAAACTGTTCTCATTTATTTTTTCTCTAATGGACACAAACTGTTGAAACCAAATGTATAAAAATTCACTGAAAGAAATGCAGAACATACTTAACACATTCATATAATGTTTTATATACATGGTAGTGGAACTGTATCATGTCCTTTCTTTTCCTCATTTTTCATATCAAGTTTGAGTTGCTTTAGCAGAGGAAGTGTCATTGACTCCGTTTGGAGTTACCGTTCAGCGTTGTGTTTGTGCACGGTCATTATTAAGTCTAGTGTTGCCATTGACGCCTTTACCCATTACCGCTATGTTTGTGTATGGTCACTTTTTTTTTAATTGTTCATTTATTTACTAATATTATTTATTTATCTATTTATATATTTTTGTATGTATGTATGTACTTCTTATACATCTAAACGTTGGTGTTGCAGAGCAAAGGCGGAGGGGGAAGAGGATGTGGTGATGAACTACTCCAACTTGACCTACTGGGCCCTGAGGACCTATCACCCTGCCCTCAGGGGATGGCCCGCCAAGTGGGGACGGTAAGGGAGATTACCTGTGACCTCCTTCAAGATAAACAAACAAAAAAGTAACAACTGATAGGATATCTCGGGGAGACATGGATGGATACCCATGCCTTTTTTATAGAATGGTACAAGGCCATTGGGTTGGAACATATCGATAAAGGTTCTGGTGGTGGTCCTGAGATTGACCACAATAAAGCTTAATTAATCAAACAAAATAAGTAACTGCTCAGTGTTTGCACACTGTGGAGTGTCTTCCGTTCTTAGAAGTGGTGTAGCTTGTTATGTGCGGAATCTGATTGGTTTGGAAAGTTTTCTTGTTTAATGCTTTGTATCTTTTGAATTTGCACACATATAAAGTTGATGAGAAACACAAAGTGGTGTTGCATAGAACTTGTGTTTTCCCACAGGTGAAAGAGCTGATGCACTTGTGTGGTTTTGATCTATCCGCCTGTCTCAATCACATGTTGCCAGTCATCAAACGTTCATCTATGTCTGTGTTGCAGATTCTTCGTGAACGCGCTGTTGATGATGTCCCAGTTGGGATTCTGCAGCGTGTATATAGTGTTTATTGCGGCCAACATCAGAGACGTAAGTGAGAAAGATAGCCTGCAGTGCCTTTTTTTCTTTCTTCACTGCTGTCTCCTTTTTCTGCCTTCCCAGTCCATTCCCCTATCATTTTTTGAGCATGACTTGGCATTTTTGACTCACTTGTGTAAACAAAGTGAGTCCATGTTATAACCTGGTGTTTGTGTGCGTGTGTGTGTGTGTGTGTGTGTGTGTGTGTGTGTGTGTGTGTCTTTATGTGTCTGTGTGTCGGTGGTAAACTTTAACATTGCCATTTTCTCTGGAAAAACTGTGTACGTCGATACCAAATTTGGCTTAAAAATTGTAGGAAAAAATTCTTCACAGGAATACCAATGACAGGTAGTAAGACACCCGAATTAAGCCATGTTTCCCGTATCATTAACGGTTTATTTCGTTGAGACTATTTCCGGGATTCCAAAAACACCATATTACCGCATCTCAGTTGCAGTAAGGTGATGCTTTGTAAGAAGACTTCACGAACTCGTTTTTCCTGTTCGCAATTAAATGGAAAGAAATACAAATTCTGGACAGAACACATACAGTGACAGACAACATCATCGACGTGTTTACTGCTTATGAATATTTTAAAGCGGATACTCAATTAACTAGAATCAACATAAAAGAGAAATTGTCGTACTTTCTCGGCGAGTTTAACTAAACTTGTACATCTTATCTAAATCTAGAGAAAACGGCTAAATGTTGCGGTGTGATTGCGACGATGGCAACGTCTCCTCTACCGCGGACTTTAAAGAATTGACAATACCTCAGATGCACCAAACAGCATGACTTAAGTAACGTTATCACTTCCAAAACCGCAATCGATTTATCGGCCATAAAAAAGCATGCTTATATATCAATTCTGGAGATATGGGCGTATGTGTGTGTGCTTGTACAAGTAAGTGTTCATCTCTGTGAGTGTGTGTTTGCGTGTGTGTGTGTGTGTGTGTGTGTGTGTGTGTCGTGGAAGCTACGATACGTAGACTAGAAATGAGTGTGTGGAGGAGGGGGGTGGAGGAGGTGCAAGGTAATGTGTGTGTGTGTGTGTTGGAGCTCATGTACGTTTATATGTATTTGACTGTACTTTCATATCTGTGAAACTGCATGTTTGGTGCATTTCTGTTATGCATGTGTGGGTGTATGTGTGAATGTGTGTCTTCATATTTTACATTTATTCGCTTATTTATCACCATTGTTGTCTTATTTATTTATTTATTTATTTATTTATTTTTTATTATTATCATTTTATTAGTATTACTATTATTATTACTACTACCTTTTTCTATATTATAATTATTATTTATTTATTTATTTATGTAAGCTTATCTATTATTTATTCCCCCGTGGTTTTTTTTTTTTTTTTTTTCTCAAGGCCTGACTAAGCGCGTTGGGTTACGCTGCTGGTCAGGCATCTGCTTGGCAGATGTGGTGTAGCGTATATGGTTTGTCCGAACGCAGTGACGCCTCCTTGAGCTACTGAAACTGAAACTGAAACTGGAACGTCATTGATAGAACGGCAATAGTGAAGTAACTAAGACAATTGCTTCCCACCTGCACATGCAAGGTTCGAATCTGCGCTCAGGCTTTTTTGTTTGTTTGTTTGTTTGTTTTGTTTTTGTTTTGACACGAAGCTTTATAATAACAAATACAGAACACATTTTAACGATTATATTTATTAAAAGATTGTGTGTGTGTGTGTGTGTGTGTGTGTGTGTGTGTGTGTGTGTGTCACAAGTGAGTCTTGAAGGCCTTGCCTTTCTTGTTTTTCTCTTTTCTGTAGTTTTGTTCTGGCGATTGGGTAGTGACATTGTAAACACTGGGATGGGCACTAGCAGTGTTATTTGCCTATTATGTCCTTTTTGTGTACTTTTTGTTTGGCTTTGAAGTGTTGTTTTTGTTTTTTTCCTTTATTACAATTTCTTTTTGTAATCTGGGGATGATGAATTAAGTGGAATGGCTGACGTCCTCAGCACGGCCTGATCTTTGAATAGTTAAGAAAATGTCATAAGCTGTGTTTTGTATGCTTATGTTAAGTTTTCCTGTGTATGTGACAGTTTTCTGTTGACAGCAGTTGGACATTTGTGTTGATGGGTAGTCCTGATAATTCTGACCCTGTGCGTTCGAACTACAACAGTAATCATTATGATAGATTGTTGTTGCAGGCAGTGGTAGTGCAGACATCTGTGGACTTTCCTATGTGGAAATACCAGCTGATGGTGGCCGCACCTCTGCTGATCTACAGCCAGTTCAGGGGTCTGGACAAAATGTCGCCCTGCTCCGCCATCGCCA